>NC_136641.1:27247467-27254967 GCF_949748355.1 Melanostigma gelatinosum | reverse complement strand
GAGACTTTAGTTTCATGCTTGATGACATTTAAGACAACAGTGTTCAAAAACTAAAGTCTAGACTTCATCACTTTTACACAAAGGACGGTTTAGTCATGAGACAGAAGTTGTGAAATGTCTGAGAATGTGCTGTAATCAGCAGCTTTATCTCAAGCCGCTGCAGAGAGATTGAATGAAATGTGGACGGAGAAACAAACTGATGGCTCAGCGTTCATGATGATTCTAGCTTCTTACGGATTCATTTTCCTGCAATACGCAAAAAGATTAAAAACATCACATTTTAACAACGTAATACATTTTTTTACATTTCAGGGGCTAAATGTGCAAAACTGTTGGGCAGAAGTGATGATAAAGCTGCAGCGCTGCGGTTGAGGTTCATGCATGTGTGCAGTTATTGACTGTCAGTACTGGATGATGGAGATGAAGTGCAGCGCAGCCACTTTTATAATGAGTTCCCGCAGAGGTCAATGCAGAAGTTCTGCTCACTTATTCATCTGCTGTTTGTGTCTCTACATCAGCCTGATATCTGCATATGGCTAGCTAGCATCAGCTACACGGCTAACATGGTAGGAGTGAACAAACTCAAATCTGCACACCGTTCACCTTCACGTCCCTGAACCAGAGAAAGACATCATCATTACACACAAACAGTAAGTCACTAAAAGTCAAGAACGTATTTAAAGAGCTGTTCTGTCATCGGCACTGGTTTAAAGTTTCAAGTCACTTTCCAACACAGATGTCAGACAAAATGTTGCCGTTCATTTCTGTAGAACCACAAATTGTTGAATGTTGATGTTTCTGGACAAAACTATTGTTTCGTAAATATGTTAAAATTATAATTGGAGATAAAACTTAGCTGAATTTCAGGAGCAGGACCACACCTCAGCCACTCGCCCACTTCCGGCCACACTCCTATAAATACCTCCCCACTCTAAGCCTCGGCTCGCTCGCGTTTCCTGCACCCCACCCTCCCTCCCTCTTGTTAATGGTTATCTCCCCCCATAGTCATCATGCTCCTATCCCATGGACATCGGGGGTCTGCAAGGCCCGGGAGCCGCAGTGGATCCTCAGCTAAGCCTCCCCCAAACCGCATCAGGCCAAATCTCCATCAACCATTCCTCAACACTCCAACGCACACTGACCAGTTAAACGGTGAATTTGAATCGGTTAAATTCGATCAGACTGCATGTAAGTGAGGTTCTACTTGTTCAACAGGTTTACAGCTTCAGCAGGTAGCAGTTTGTGTTCGGAGGGAATCTACTGACAGAGAACAGACTCGTAGACAAACCAGTCTGAAAAACAACAGACCGTTAAATACCAGCAAACTGTGAAATACATCACATCCGTCTCTTCATCGCCAATGCTAATCAACTCAAACTACAGAATCACATTCAGATGTATTCATATTGCAGCTTACGGACTTTCTTAAGGCCGTTGTCATGCGATTAATTCACACGTCTACATTTTTACGAACTGTGTTTTTCATCAGAAAACTTTGAAACAGAATGTGAATGACTGCCGTGAAAAAGTGAAGAACATGTTTTTTTTCTGAATGAGGTTGATATTTTTGAGCTTTTGCACTGCGTTTAAAGGCATCAATCAATCACTTTTTGCACAACAGGCTGAGTTGCAGCAATATTAATGAAACAGCCTGACAGAAGCAGCACGGACCAGATCCACTCCATCTGTTCTTACCTTTCACAATAAAAGTCCGATACATCGATCATTTTACGGCGCGTATTTGAAGTTTTGTAAAGACCTTTAACAATCTATTCCAATGGTTCATAAAGGCATCATGTGTGGTCAACACAGAGAAGAAGACAGAGCCCAAATGTGTTGACTGTTTCGCCCTTTAGAAGTGGTGCAAAGTTCCTCAGATAGTTTGTTTGACCTCAAAGTGATACATTTAGTTTTAAAGCCCTTTGACACATTAAATATAGACGTGAGACAAGCAGTAGAAGAAATGTATATACTTGTGTGTCATCTGCACAATGGCGGAATCTGATGTTAAGCTTGAAAGGAATGTATAAAAAATAAAAATGTTTGCACCCCAAAAGTTTAAGTAAGTTTCAGATTTGAGAAAATCTCATTAAAATTGATCAAAGCTGTAGTTTTGGACTCACTCCAATAGCTTAACCAATACCAGTATCTATGTCTACAGTTGATAATCACTTATTTTTCTGTTAATAAAGTAACCCTCCGCCACAAACCCCCGAAGCAAGCGGTCAGACTTGGATTTCCTCCAGTAAGCTAGCGACATGAATAGCTACCAAGCATGATAGCAAGCGCTACAGGAAGCTAACTAGCTAACCTCCGGTTCTTCCAGTCAAGTCAAAGCTTCATGTCTTTAACCTGCATTCTCTCTAGTGTCCACCAGGGGGCGACTCCTCTGGTTGTATAGAAGTCTATAGAAAATGACTCTACTTCTCTCTTGATTTATTACCTCAGTAAACATTGTAAACATGAGTTTATGTCTCAATCTCTAGTTTCAAGTATTCTTCAATACAGCATGATGTTCATTTAGTACATTATGGTCCATTTAGAGTCACACAGACCATAAAGCAGGGGATGCTTTAGGGCGGGGCTACATGCTGATTGACAGGTCTCTACCAGAGACGTATACGGCGTCTCTACGTCACTCCTCAGTCCAGATATGGTCACTTCCTGTTCACTGGTTGCAAAGAAGCCAAGATGGCGACGCCGAAATCGTTAAACTCGAGGTTTCATAACATCAGTCCACAAACCAACATGTGACGTCCACTTCTTCTTACAGTCTGTGGTTCGGGTTTTTAAACTGATTTTGATCCGAGATGTGTATTACAGATGTGTGTCAGGTTGTCTGTTCACCATAATACAGTTAAAATAAGCTGTTCACTCTAAATAATTAAATATTCAAATATTTGTGAATTACCGGCTTCTTGAGAGCATCCTAATCCGTCACCGTACCTCAGCGTACCTCACCGTACATCAGCGTACCTCAGCGTACCTCACCGTACGTCAGCGTACCTCACCGTACCTCACCGTACGTCAGCGTACCTCACCGTACCTCACCGTACCTCACGTCAGCGTACGTCACCGTACCTCACCGTACCTCACCGTACATCAGCGTACCTCACCGTACCTCACCGTACGTCAGCGTACCTCACCGTACCTCACCGTACCTCACGTCAGCGTACGTCACCGTACCTCACCGTACCTCACGTCAGCGTACGTCACCGTACCTCACCGTACCTCACCGTACATCAGCGTACCTCACCGTACCTCACCGTACGTCAGCGTACGTCAGCGTACCTCACCGTACCTCACCGTACCTCACGTCAGCGTACGTCACCGTACCTCACCGTACCTCACGTCAGCGTACGTCACCGTACCTCACCGTACCTCACCGTACGTCAGCGTACCTCACCGTACCTCACCGTACTTCAGCGTACCTCACCGTACCTCACCGTACCTCACGTCACCGTACGTCAGCGTACCTCACCGTACCTCACGTCAGCGTACCTCACCGTACCTCACCGTACCTCACCGTACGTCAGCGTACCTCACCGTACCTCACCGTACGTCAGCGTACCTCACCGTACATCAGCGTACCTCACCGTACCTCACCGTACGTCAGCGTACGTCACCGTACCTCACCGTACCTCAGCGTACGTCACCGTACCTCACCGTACCTCAGCGTACCTCACCGTACCTCACCGTACGTCAGTGTACCTCACCGTACGTCAGCGTACCTCACCGTACCTCACCGTACGTCAGCGTACGTCACCGTACCTCACCGTACCTCAGCGTACCTCACGTCAGCGTACGTCAGCGTACCTCACCGTACCTCACCGTACCTCAGCGTACGTCAGCGTACGTCACCGTACCTCACCGTACCTCAGCGTACCTCACGTCAGCGTACGTCACCGTACCTCACCGTACGTCAGCGTACCTCACCGTACCTCACCGTACCTCAGCGTACGTCACCGTACCTCACCGTACCTCACCGTACCTCAGCGTACCTCACGTCAGCGTACGTCACCGTACCTCACCGTACGTCAGCGTACCTCACCGTACCTCACCGTACCTCAGCGTACGTCAGCGTACGTCACCGTACCTCACCGTACCTCAGCGTACCTCACGTCAGCGTACGTCACCGTACCTCACCGTACGTCAGCGTACCTCACCGTACCTCACCGTACCTCAGCGTACCTCACGTCAGCGTACGTCAGCGTACCTCACCGTACCTCACCGTACCTCAGCGTACCTCACCGTACCTCACCGTACCTCAGCGTACCTCACGTCAGCGTACGTCAGCGTACCTCACCGTACCTCACCGTACCTCAGCGTACCTCACGTCAGCGTACGTCAGCGTACCTCACCGTACCTCACCGTACCTCAGCGTACGTCAGCGTACGTCACCGTACCTCACCGTACCTCAGCGTACCTCACGTCAGCGTACGTCACCGTACCTCACCGTACGTCAGCGTACCTCACCGTACCTCACCGTACGTCAGCGTACCTCACCGTACCTCACCGTACGTCAGCGTACCTCACCGTACCTCACCGTACCTCACCGTACGTCACCCTATAGACGTCAGGAACTGACTGAGTTTCATTCTGCACTGTAAACAAGCGGCTTTTTTTTAATGCCTCTGACAGAACTCAGAGTCTGACATGTTTTCAGCTCTGCAGAGTTCTGCAAGACTTCTAAATATTTAAACTTGTGGCATCACAATCTGAATGGATCTAGTCGTCTCTGAGCTTCATCTCAGTTAGTTTACTGCAGACAGAGAGACGTGGAGAAACATTTAACACTTTCACCACCAGGACGGTCTGGCATTATAAACAGTTATAAAACGGCCCAAATACGTCTTTTGAAATATCCAGACACTTGTTTTTTCCGTTAGCAACCGAGCAGCTAACAGGCTAACTACCAGCAACAAGAACACTGGAAATAGTCCCTCTTAAGGTTTCAGGGTTTAGGTAGATATGTCAATAAGGGTCTCCACAATACAAACCTGTGTGTGTGTGTGTGTGTGTGTGTGTGTGTGTGTGTGTGTGGCTCAGACCAACAGGTCAGTTGAGGATTGGTGCCATCTGGAAATATGCCCAAGCGACTAAACACACACACACTCAGCCCTGCTGGGTCTTTGAGCAGTGAAGCATCCTGGGAAAGCAGTAGTCCAGCTGCTGCAGCCTCGAGGCGTTTGCACATTAAACCAACGACAGACTCAGTTATTCACTCAGGAGTCTGTTTTCTCTGCAGTCAGCTGCAGTGATTCTCTGGAGGAGCAAAGATCCACCAACACGTGGATCCAGACGTCCATCCAACACTTTGCTCTGATGGAAGGCGTTCGGATAACCGCGGCACAAATCCCTCTCAAAGTCACTGTGAACGTTCTGCCCCACATTAACGAGCTACACCTGCACCATCGAATGCAATCCAATGAAACACGTCCGAGTATGACCTCAATGCTAACACTCATAACTGAATTAATGGATGAACGACAGCATACAGCTGGATGTTATGGCAGAGCTGTTGCATTGGATTGGATTGCTGTATTATAAAGTGACCACTTTCATAAGAAACAAATCCGTTTGACCCAAAAGCCTGCAGCCTGGACGAGACAGGTCTTTACACGAGGACAAGCCTGTTTTGGTCTCGTCTGTCTGTCGTGAACTCTGTATTTCACAACAAAGACAGAGAAGTGCATTCAGCAGCAGCTCTGCCAGCGGACACTGCGTGTTGTGCTTTTATCAGCGTACCGTCGCTCCTCGCTCTAATTTCACGTCCGTCAGATTAACAAAGTCATATAGGAAGCATAAAGCTAACATCCTGTTTGGCTTTTATGGTGAAAAGAACCGTTGTAAAAATGTGCGCTTCCCATCAGGTCACATGTCCCTTCTCAAGAAATATTCAAAACGAATGAGTGCATTGCTTTGTTTTGTAAGGATTGTGAGATCCGTGTACTTCACTCACAGACTCCGGGTCACGAGAGCCGGTAACGGGTCGTCTTACCCGTTCGATTGCTGCTGATGTTTGAGAACTCTGCTCCCTCACTGTGTCATGCACATGCTTCAAGTTGAAACATGTTCATCTTGCCTGAACATGTTTCTGCCTCAGTTTGGACCACGAGGAGCAAATCTGCGACACAACACGGACAAATCATCAGCTTTTAGGTCGATTTGTTGTTGATGTGCTGATAACTTGGTGGCAAAGTTCCAGAGCAGCGTGAGGATTTATCGGGAGTCTTTAAAGTTTAACATTCTGTTTCTTTTAGCTCTGTTTTTGGTCTCCACCAGTTCTATTTAGCTGCTAAATGCTCATTATGAATGAGGATGTCGTCTGTGGTGGGTGCTGTGGAGGATGGAGTCCTCTGAAGGGCTGTAAACAACACGGGGAGTTTGACAAATGAACTGCACGAACATGCGAAATACTCGCCTGCAAATATAACAGACGCAACTCAAAGCGTTCTGCACAACGTGATTGGTTGATGATTTTATCGGCGGTACAAAGCTCAGAAAAAAATCGATTGCATACATATTGAAATTTCGCTGCATAATATTTGTGTTCTGAGCGGAAGTATTCATTAACAAAATAAAACAGGTCCAACAATGTATTGACAGGCAAATAAATCATTCAAAAAGAAAATGCCCGGATGTGTAAAAGGCCTTCAAACAATCCGTCAACTCTCACTTTAACAACCTGCAGCACGTCTGTGCTTTCTGATCTGAACAGCGGCTTCCAAAGTTCTTACAAATCACAAACAAATGATTCCTTGATCAGCGCTATGGTCATTACTTGGTTAGGTGTTGGGATGTGAAATACTTGGTAAATGTTCAGGAAACCTCCTGTTTGGGTTCAAAAAGAGTTTCATGGTCACGGATAAGAGAAAGCGATGTGGACTGTTGGCAGGAAAGACGCTGCCAGATGTTCAGTCAGAGATAATCCCAAACAAAGCTGGAGGTGTCTGTACATACCCTCCACATATTCTCTGCAGTTTGTATGTTTGGAGCCTTAAGAAGTTTAAGATATGATCATTCAGCAGTTTTCCTGCAGGAGACTAACAACCGACTGAGAGCCGCCACCATCGACCCTAAAGAGAAGTCATCACAGAACAGCTCCGAACCCGATACTTCAGCCTTCCAGTTGAGTTAGGAAACACCTTCTGGACATAAATCCTGTTTGCTGTGGAGTGTTGATTTTCTCTTTGGGCTCCCAGCGGCCCCGAAGCCGTCAATGCCATCGACAGAGAGACGCATGGCCCCGCTCTCCGGACTCCAGCAGCACCGCAGAGTCCGTGAACACCGCGGCTGTCGGCTTCAGGCCGCAGAGCACCTGCATCAGCTTTACAGCTCTGTGTTGTGTAGACTGCTGGCGGGTGCACAGACATCCTGACAGGAAGTATCAGCAGAACCGATCTCTGTCGAGGAACGGAGCCACAAAGAAACCGAGTTTAAATCATTGAAGCAGCGATGAGCCGACAGCAGAAGAGGAAGGTTGTTCATGTTGAGTCA
>NC_136641.1:27222467-27242467 GCF_949748355.1 Melanostigma gelatinosum | reverse complement strand
AGGGAGCCAGTGTAGGGAGTGCAGAATGGGTGTTATGTGCTCATACTTCCGGACTCTCATCAGGATCCTGGCAGCGCTGTTTTGGATGTATTGCAGCTTCTGGATGTTCTTGCCAGTGATCCCAGTGAATAGTGAGTTACAGTAGTCCAGTCTTGAGGATATAAAGGCGTGGACGACCTTCTCTGCATCTGACGGGTTAAAGTGGGCGGAGTTTGGAGATGTTTTTGAGATGATAAAACGAGGTTTTGCACAGGTGTTTTATATGGTCATTAAAGGACAGGTGTGGGTCAAACTTAACTCCCAGATTAGTGACTGTGGAGGCGAGGGGGATGACCTGACCGTCGAAGGTGAGATGAGTTATGGAGGATGACTGAACCTGGTGTGGAGTGCCAACAAGGAGGGCTTCGGTTTTGCTACTGTTTAACTGGAGAAAGTTGTTGCCAGGGTTTTTATTGATTAAGCTGGAATAGTACTGTGAGCGAGCATCTTTAAGGGATTTGGAGTAGGCCCTTTGACGCTCACGGAAAGCCTGTTTGTGGACAGTGAGGCCAGAGTGTTCCAGAACTCGCCCAGCTGTTTTTATTTTCCGCAGCTCATGTGTGAACCATGGAGCGGAGCGTGAGAAAATGACCTGACGTGACTTGACAGGGGCATGGAGATCAAAAACACTGCTCAGGGATGTATTACAGTGTTCCACTCATTCATCCATTGATGCAGGCTGGGCAGGTGATGAGCTGGAGATCCGTGGTCATTGTGGCTGAGTCGATGTTTTTCCAGTTCCGGAAAGACATTTGACGTTTAGGTCTAATAGTAGGCAGCACAAAAGTCAAGGCCATTGAGACCACCTTGTGGTCGGACACAGCGAGATCATAAACCTGCAGGTTACTGATGGAAGCAGAGTCAGTGATAACCAGATCCAGAGTGTGCCCCTTGGTGTGAGTGGGAACCTCAACATGCTGCTGCAGGCCAAGACACTCACGTATACTCAGAAAATCTGCTGCAATTTGACAGGAGGGGTTGTCGACATGGATATTGAAATCACCAACAATGACAATGTTAGTTGACACAGTGCAGAGTGAGGTAAGCAGATCACTTATCTCAGGTAGAAAAGATGGGTTTGGTTTCGGAGGACGGTATATGAGAAGCACTGTCATGGAGGATGGAGGTTTGCATTTGAAGGCCAGGCATTCCATAGAGGAAAGATCAGGCATTGGCAGAGGAGACAGTTTCAGTTCAGCCCGGTGCATGATGGCTAGTCCACCACCACGACCAGAGCTGCGGTCTCCATGTAGTTCTAGCCAGGGGGGCTTCATGAAGCTCGGAGTAGTGTTTTTTAATAGACGTCGTCTTTAATAATACAAATCTTCTCACACATTTGTTTTTCTATATATTAAATTAAAGCACATTTTGATCTGTTTGATATTTTCAAAGAGGATCTCGAGAGGAACCTCAGACCTTTACAGATGATGTGGTTCTGTTCTGTCATCAGCGATGTTTCTCCTCAGAGAGATCCTCCAGCAGAGACCGGTCCACTGTGGACAGACCCAGATCCTCCAGCAGAGACCGGTCCACCGTGGACAGACCCAGATCCTCCAGCAGAGACCGGTCCACCGTAGACAGACCCAGATCCTCCAGCAGAGACCGGTCCACCGTGGACAGACCCAGATCCTCCAGCAGAGACCGGTCCACCGTGGACAGACCCAGATCCTCCAGCAGAGACCGGTCCACCGTGGACAGACCCAGATCCTCCAGCAGAGACCGGTCCACCGTGGACAGACCCAGATCCTCCAGCAGAGACCGGTTGAAGTTCAGAGTCAAAATAGAGCAGATTGAGTCCTCAGCTTCTAAAGCTGCTCTGCTCATTTGCATCTCAGAACATTAACACACACACACACACACTTGACTCATTCGTGTGTTAACCACCAGCCAGTGCACGAACACACACAAGATCGTCTTTGTACTCATCGTATGCTACACAACAGGAGGCCTGGGACCCAGAGAGTGTGTGTGTGTGTGAGAGTGTGTATGAGAGTGTGTGTGTGTGTGTGTGAGTGTGTATGAGAGTGTGTGTGTGTGAGAGAGTGTGTGTGAGAGTGTGTGTGTGTGTGTGAGAGTGTATGAGAGTGTGTGTGTGTGAGAGAGTGTGTGTGAGAGAGAGTGTGTGTGTGTGTGAGAGTGTATGAGAGTGTGTGTGTGTGAGAGTGTGTATGAGAGTGTGTGTGTGTGAGAGAGTGTGTGTGAGAGAGAGTGTGTGTGTGTGTGAGAGTGTATGAGAGTGTGTGTGTGTGAGAGTGTGTATGAGAGTGTGTGTGTGTGTGAGAGTGTGTGTGAGAGAGAGTGTGTGTGTGCGTGTATGAGAGTGTGTGTGTGTGTGAGAGTGTGTATGAGAGTGTGTGTGTGCGTGTCTGTGTGTGCCTGAGGTTTGATTAAAAAGCCCTTTTGTGGTTTTGAGATGCTAATCTTTCTATTATCAGAAGGATAAAAGGGAGTTTAGCTGCTTAAAGACAAACAAATGACTTCTGGCACACACACACACCATACATGGCTAATCAGCGCTGTGTGTGTGTGTGTGTGTGTGTGTTTCTTCTTTTTTTTACAAACTGACAGAGAAAACATCTAAATCGGTCTCAGCTCTCAGGCTTCACAGCTACACGAACACAACACCTGAAGAAGAAGCGACAGGAAGTGTTAAGATAGTATTTTTTACCTCATAACAAAGGGGAGGCCGAGCCAGCCATGTGGCCGGCTTTGTGCCGTCGACACACACGCTGCAATAATAACGCTACCCAAACTGGTTTACAATTATAAGGAATTTAATTCCACTGATGTAAGTACATTTACAGTTATACATTGGAGTGTACACTCCCATGACATATTAAAACAATAAAACCCCATTTGCAAAAACCTCACCCGGCTCCTCCGGTGTAAACACGTCTGTCGTCCGGGAGCCATCACAGAACAAGGGCGAGGAAAAAAGTCTTTTAAATTAAACCTCCCACATCTGTTCGAAACACCTCCTCCTCCGTTTATCCCGATTCCTATTGGCTATCCTCCAGGAGCGTATTCACTTGTCTGGCTCTGAGTTCATCATCACATTCAATGACTGTCAGTTACGTTTTAATCCCATCTATAATAATCCTTCAAAATGAAAGTTTATACTTCTGCAACTTGGCAGAAGTTTCATGCTTCTGCATGTTTGTTTATCTTAATTATGCATCCTCGAAACCCTTATGATTATGACTAACTATGAATTATTAATTATGAATTATTAAACACTTTTATTATATCTACTAACTACAGTTTTTTACTCAAATTTCTTACAATTCCCCCCTAACTCACAGTTCACTGTGAGTTAGCTACTCAAATGTAGTTAGTTATTCAAATGTCCCTGGAGACCTCCCCCCTACTCAATCCAGGGAGAGGCTTCCTATCTATCTAAACAGAGGCAAACAATTCATGCACACAGATATCATTTCAAGTATTTCTGTTCAGTTCGTTTCAAGATAGAGTGCGTTGAAAGTCACTGCCTTCCATGTCTTGGGGCTGGCAGGATCAGGATACAGCCTGTAGGCTAGAGAACACATACTGAGAAGCCTTGACTGTTCTTTTACACGTGACAAAATTACATTTCTTAATCTTTACACCTTAAAATCCCTTTATAACCCAATTAAACAAAAAAATTTTAATCTCCAAATACTCATCCAAAACAATCCGTCTATTTTCCAAACTTCCAACATCTCACTGGATGTTTTAGAAGTCCATCTGGGCCTTTATCAGGTCCTTCAGGATCTCCGAGAGGATGGTCAGGAACCGCTCGTGAAGTCCCTCTGGTGGCCTCATCTAGACTGTGGCCATCAGAAGCTCCAATTCGTCCTCATCCTCGTCACATAACTGGTTGCCTGGACTGGTGTCTGGCTCATCGGTGAAACAATAAACCCCTGTAGAGGTCCACGGATGCAAGGGAACCCCCATCCACAGACAACTCGGAGGCTTATGATGACAGCACACAGAATAATTACGATTGCCAAACATGTATGTTTTCACTGGCTAAGCATACTTCCCAACCAGTCGGTGAATGGATTCGTGACACCAGAGTTGTCTGCTAGCTCTTGGCTGAGTGCTGTCAGTCCCTCCAGAGCCCTGGTCACCGATCCATCAGGAGCTGTGTTATTTGGAATGAAAGTACAGCACGCAGACCCAAACATCTGGCACACGCCACTTTTCTCTGCTAAATCATATCTAATGCCATTCTGTTCTGCAAGGTCATTAAACTAGTCTTCGCCAGCTGTGCATGCAGTCCTGATATGGCGTCACTGGTGAAGTTTACTAAACGCTGTTGGTTATGGTAAATGTAGTTGATCCAATCGACATTTTATTAATCGTCACCCTCTGTAGAGGGTCGGCGGTTCGATCCCTGGTTGAAAGACGGCCCTGCTATCCCCTTAGCCACAGTCGCCCTCTGAGAGAAAACAGATTCTAAATCTGCTGCTATTTGATTTCTGGCTTGAAAGTCATTAGACACCCCCCTTGGCAGTCTTATGACATCTTATGTACACTTGGTCATCAAAGGCTCCCTTCGGGCCACCGGCATCTCTTTTGGATCTTCTGTTAGGATGTGGGCGTGGAGAGATGAGTTCTCCATAAGTTGCATCAGTGACAGGCAGGATATAGAATGACAATACAAGTTGCATCAACGCACATCTACTGGTCCAATCTTTAGGCAGGATTGGATGTATGGTTCTTCCTCCACACCATCACCATAAATCAGCTCTAGGTGCTGTCTGTCTTAACACACTGTTATATAGATAGTCGCTAGCGTTGTGACTGTTGCTACAATTTGCATTAATTTGCAATAATACTACCTACATTGGGCCCTTAGCGGTATCTGAGACTATACAATCAAATGGACCCTCTGTAACTTTGAACAGAGGTGGGGTATTATATTCTACAGGTGGGTAATGCCAGTGTAGCCTCTGACAAGTGTGTTGGAGGGGCAAAGTGTCATCAGTAAACAGAGTTAAAATACAACTAATTCAGGACTTAGGAGTCTGAATCTTGAAGGAACTGGTGTTGCTAGGGGGTCTAGATCCTAAACACACAATACAATCTGTACTACTGGCTTGAAGCCGTATATTGTACCCACCATAAATTCCCATCTGCCATTCCGGTTTCCACCCCTTACCTCATTCTCTGCGTCAGTCGTATGTCGAACCTGGTCTTTTTACAGGCTTAACAATAATCCTAATGAGCCCTTGTGGGGCAGGACTATCAGTAGCCTTTCCCTGTATTACGTAAAGTCCTCAGTCAGTCAATTTAGGTAAGTCTTAAAGGATTACATCTACCCACCCCCTTTGTACACATCACAGGCATAATATGATAACAGCTTCCCATACTTATGTGTGGCAGGCCCACACTCGTCAGTTATGATGCACACGGTTTTGGTCATCCACCCGCAGGCGTGTTCATACTTGGGACTGGAAACTACTTCACAGAAATCGAACTGGACCGTTGATGTTGTACCTTCTTTGAACATAAGAGTGAGAGTTACATTTTCATAGGTGAGTGTCGTCAGAGAAGCCTCTCTACGTGGTCTAAGATCGGTTTGATTAGCTACTGAGGCTAAATGTCGAATCCTGATGTAGTCATGCATGTGATCTGGTTCCTGTCTGTGGTTAATTTCACATACTAAGAGGGAAGCTACTGAACTCAGGAATAAAATAATTACAGACTTCCATAACCCACTGACCCTAGAGTCTCCTAATGGACGCCCTCGCTTAAACTGTGGGGGAAACGTCATCTTCAGTACTGTCTAACCCCTCTTTTGAGGTGTCTTTGGCTTCAAATTTTCCTGTCTGATGTTCACTCCTGTCTCTGCGAGTGTCACACTCGTTACCTTCGCTGCTGCACAGTGAGTGAGGTGGTGTCAAGTAGCTCCAGTTTTACCTTTCACCTTTACTGCATGTGAGGTTGCCAATACTACCTCCCATGGACCGGTCCACCTTGGTTCACTCCACCTGCGCTCATGGACTCTTATCCACACCAGACTGCCTGGTGACACATCAGCCTGCTTCCTTTCGTCAGCTGCTGCTTCTGCGTTTGTCACCTGAGAAAACAACACTCGGCTCATGTTAGTTAGAGCTCCCGTATATTTCTCAATTTCTAGAGTTAGCAAGTCTAGTTGTGGTTTATCATGACGTTATTAAATCTCAAAAATTTGTGAGTCCACCTTTACTGAAAACTATTCTAAATGTGGATCTTCAAAAAAATGTTTGACACCTTACCATAAATGTTTGACACCTTACCATATCCCCCCTTCACCTCGATATCTCTGCTGTAAGGGATCACATGGCAACCATCTATGTATCTTGCTATACACTGAACCCCCCCATGGTCCTGGTGACAGCATGGGCATCTGTTGATGTCTCATGGGAGGAGGTCCAGCTGGACCTGGTCGTAGGTACTGCTGATGTTGTGGTGGGAACGGAGCATGTTGTGGTGGTGCACTGATCGGTCCTCCTGCTCTTTTATGAGGGCAATCCCTCACCCAATGACCTTCTCTCCCACATACGTAGCACACTCCTTTACTTACAAGACCCCCACGCCCCCCTTTATCGTTACCTCTCCCTCTGTTGGATGCACCACTTCTGCATCGTGGTGGGGGCTGATTGTACACCACCGTGGGGGCTGGTACTGCTGGATTTTGTTGCTGCTGGGCTTCTGCTGCTATCATCTGTTTCTTGGCCTGAACTTTTCTATTTAATTCTCTGTCGACCTCTGCTACTTGCAGTTTCAGCAGTCGCCGCTGCATTCTCTCTATGTCTTCCTGTCCTTTTGTCTTCTCAGTTAGCTGTCGCTGGTTGTAGTGAGTTAGGTGTTTCCTCCACATGGCATCTTTCATGTTGCTCAAGCCTACTACTTCTCCCAGCGCTGTCCGTACCGGTGGAGGCAGGCCCATCTGCACAGTGTGTCGCCATACTACAGTGGTGGCTTCATTGCCGTCATGTCTCCCCCCTGTTGCCCTCTGCCACTCTTCTTCAGCTCTCCTCAGGTACTGATGGGTTTCTTCCTCTGGTTTTATCTTCAGTCCCGAAAGAGAGTTCGTTTTTGTTTTTTTGGCCCAGATTCTCCGCATTGCTGACCAGAAAACACCTCGAAAGTTGTCAAATGGGGTTTCATCCCCCCTGTTGGTCGTTCCTGTACTTACCTCCAAAATGTTCAATTTGGCTGTTCCTTCGGTGTGGATCATCACGGCACGGATGTCTCCCAATGCCAATTTATCAGCTGCTGTGAGTTTTTCAAAGACACGGATCCACGGATTGGCTCCACCTGCCAGCGGTGGCAACGCCTTTTCCAGTGCGTCCATGTCTCGATGTCCCCATGGCACAAACTCAGCTTGTCCGTTGGATTTTACCAGCTCTCCTACTTCCTTACTCTGCTTCTTTAATGTAAACATTATGCAGCCTAGGAGTATTCAAATGTGTGTATTAAATGTGCATGCTTGTCATCACATGAATCAAAGTCAACTCACCCTCTGTGCTGTATGGCGTGTGGCCGCTGACTCCAAAACTGGGATCCGCTGCTCCACTTCCCAGATCTGGACCCACTCAACCACGCACCTTGACTAAAACAAACACAGAACTGCCAAAAGTTCAGCAGTAAATGTTAGCATACGTCTGTAGTGTAAGAGAGGTCAACGATCTCTCAAATATGTTGCGCCGTCCGTGTCAAAATTGATTCTTAGGAACTGTGTAAATTAGTAAATGTACCAAAATTAGTCAATACTGGATATGTGAAGGAATCTCGAATCCAAAATTGAAGCTGGAATTCCGAAATCAAACTCAACATCTAAATCAGAATCACAATCACAATCCAGTTCCAAATCAGAATTCGAAAGGTTTAAAATTGGAAGTAAAATGAAATTAAAAACAATGAATAATTAATCAATTAAATATTAAATTCAACTTTAAAAATCAATAACTGTGTTCAAAGATATTCAATCAGAAATACCAATGTAAGTCAAACTGTTGAACTGCACTTACACTCTGGTCTGCACAATAATGAGTCACAATTAAGTTCAAGAATTGAAGAAACACAACTGAAACCATTAATCTTTGTTAAAATGCTGAACTAAAACCAAAGTCAACGACTAAAGTTATAATGCTTAATTAAAACTAAGGTCAGGATATAAGCTCACAGCTCTTAGACAATGAATCTCTGAAAAATTCAGATTCTAAACACTTCTTTACGGTTACCTGCAGTTACTCCTTCTTCTGTTTAATTGTTTTTAAATCTCCTTTTCTTTTGCCTTATGTTTTGATGCCTCCAATGGTTTTATGTGAAGCACCTTGAAATGTGCTATACAAATAAACTTGCCTTGCCGTCTGCGCCGAACCGGAAGTTGTTCTGCGCCAAACCGGAAGTTGTCATGAAACCGGCTTTTTTTGTAACAGATATGCTAACCGCAATGCTAACGACAAAAACGGAGCTTCTAATAAAGCGTACGCACACACAAGTATCACCAAAATCCCACACTTTAATTCCACTCATACGCCTTCTGTCTCCTCTCTCAATCCAGCCGTTATTTTATTGTATAAGCACTTATTTTACATACAGAGTACCGCAACGCCGGAGCTACACGTAGCTAGCGTTAGCTCCCCACAGCGCGATCATGCAATATCAATCATTTTAAACGTATTTCCACGCTGCTAAAACACAGACTAGTCACACGTATTATTGGACTTATTTAGTCATCATTTTAAACGTATTTCCACGCTGCTAAAACACAGACTAGTCACACGTATTATTGTTTTATTAACCCTTAAACCTCCGGTTAACGGGCTTTAGCTCCTCCGGACCTGAGTTCACTGTTACGTATATGAAACGCGAGTTATTCACTGCCAACGCCACAAACCACTCACCCAGTCTG
Source organism: Melanostigma gelatinosum (assembly GCF_949748355.1). Lineage (NCBI taxonomy): Eukaryota > Metazoa > Chordata > Actinopteri > Perciformes > Zoarcidae > Melanostigma > Melanostigma gelatinosum. The sequence goes on along the minus strand of NC_136641.1, from coordinate 27,233,541 downwards.
TCTAGTTTCACCAAAAGCCCTTATTCTACGTCCTCTGAATCACCCACATGATCCACTAATTATATTCACAGCCAAAGCTAGCGAGTGTGTCTTTCCTGAAGCCACAGCCTCAGAAGCTAACTCCCGCTAGCCTAGCTCTCTAAGCAGCTTACGCGACGAGACCCGACACTCGTGGACAAAGCCCACAAAGGTTTGCACACCTAAGCCTCTCAAAGCCACAACATCTCAGTTCGCCTCGCTACATAACTGCTTTAAACTAGCTATCTGCAGGCCTAACAATACCTATGTTGGGCCGAAGGAGACTCCCAGCATGAGCAAAGCAGTTTCGCCTGTACCACAGCTTGTTTGATTCCAATGTGGTGATTTACTTACACAGCGCTGTCCGTCTTTAATTAATTCTTAGGATCCTTATACTCTTGACTAATCCCTTAAGTTCATCATACTTCAGACAGCAAATCGTACTTACCTCAGTGGAACATGGCCTCCCTCGTGGAACGTACCCACCGGCAACGGAGCGCTAGCCGTTAGCAGCGCTTAGCCAAGCAGAGATTCCCCTAAGGTTCCTAGTAGCTAACTCACAGATTTCATGAAACGGCTCTGCCTACCGATATTGTGGGCCCGGGATTGTCTGCTTGACTAACGCCGCCGTCAGCACACACAGCGAGGCCGGTAAGACTGTCCCATCTGGGGTGCCAAATTTGTTAAGATAGTATTTTTTACCTCATAACAAAGGGGAGGCCGAGCCAGCCATGTGGCCGGCTTTGTGCCGTCGACACACACGCTGCAATAATAACGCTACCCAAACTGGTTTACAATTATAAGGAATTTAATTCCACTGATGTAAGTACATTTACAGTTATACATTGGAGTGTACACTCCCATGACATATTAAAACAATAAAACCCCATTTGCAAAAACCTCACCCGGCTCCTCCGGTGTAAACACGTCTGTCGTCCGGGAGCCATCACAGAACAAGGGCGAGGAAAAAAGTCTTTTAAATTAAACCTCCCACATCTGTTCGAAACACCTCCTCCTCCGTTTATCCCGATTCCTATTGGCTATCCTCCAGGAGCGTATTCACTTGTCTGGCTCTGAGTTCATCATCACATTCAATGACTGTCAGTTACGTTTTAATCCCATCTATAATAATCCTTCAAAATGAAAGTTTATACTTCTGCAACTTGGCAGAAGTTTCATGCTTCTGCATGTTTGTTTATCTTAATTATGCATCCTCGAAACCCTTATGATTATGACTAACTATGAATTATTAATTATGAATTATTAAACACTTTTATTATATCTACTAACTACAGTTTTTTACTCAAATTTCTTACAGAAGTGAGCCGACGGTGATGTCACCGTTGAAGCTGACCAGCTGGTCCAGGTGCAAACTTTCAGGAGGTTTTGGATTCAGACAACATGAATCATCCTTTGTGGATATTTAAAGCTGCATATATGTATTTCATGTTTGGTAATAAATCATCTTCTCATAGACTTCTATGCAACCAGAGGAGTCGCCCCCTGGTGGACACTAGAGAGAATGCAGCTTCACTGTGGATTATGAAAGTACTTATGCCGTTTAATCAAACAAGTAAACTGAATGCAAATAAAGCACATATCCATCTTCTCATCAGAAGAGGGCAGAGGGCAGAGGGCAGAGGGCAGAGGGCTGAGGGCTGAGGGCAGAGGGCTGAGGGCTGAGGGCAGAGGGCTGAGGGCTGAGGGCAGAGGGCTGAGGGCAGAGGGCTGAGGGCAGAGGGCAGAGGGCTGAGGGCAGAGGGCAGAGGGCAGAGGGCAGAGGGCTGAGGGCAGAGGGCTGAGGGCTGAGGGCTGAGGGCAGAGGGCTGAGGGCAGAGGGCAGAGGGCAGAGGGCTTCTTTGAAGCCATTTATAGTGTGGAGCTTCAAATAGTCCATCCACGAAAGTTTTGTTTTTACAAAAAGATAATGAGAAACATGTTTTAGGAGATTTGTTCCTTCAGTTTGTAGCCTGTTGATGAACCACTTTGCAGTCTAAAAGCCTGCAAAACATTCACATTATGGAGGAGCGGCTTCACGGGTCTATAAACTTCCTGCTGCAGCCTGCAGGGGGCAGTGCCGAGTCTGACCTTAAACACTCGCACACCGTGAAGGCCCCCCGAGTGTTGGAATTAACGAAGAAAAATTCAGAACAAGAATTTTGAATAATTTAAAGCACAACCAACAGTGGGCCTAAAACATGTACCCCGTCTGCTCGCCGGTCCACTGTTGGTATGGTGAACGCTTAACACCGACACACACACACACACACACACTCTTGGACCAGTCGGCGCTCGATGAATATTCATGCGGCGGTTCTGTGGTTCGTTCTCACACTCGTTGGTTCTGTTTTCCTCTCAGTCAGACCGACGGCTCTCTCAGACTCTGGATTGACACGCGTCCTGCTTAAGCTTCTCCTCTTTCTTTCCCGCTCCTCCTCTACTTCTTTCTCTTCTTCTTCTATTCTCGTTTTTCTCCCACCAGGCACCAACACACCCGTTTGAGGTGAGCGGCGACTCGCCTGGAAAGTGGACGAGATCGGGCCGCAGAGCTCGGAGGAGAAAAACACTGAGATCAAACTGTTAAACAGCCTCCTTCAAAAAAAACAGAAAGTCACAAATATTCACTTCCTGTTCGATCTGATTTGTAGGCGACTTGTAGTTTACAGAACATGTTCGGATGGTTTGTAATCACATATGTTGAAAAATATCTTCATTGTAAAGCACTTTGTTGTTGCTGCTCATCTTGATAAGCGCTGATTACCTTTCTTATTGTTTTATTATTATCAAGCACAGATCCTTGCACAACACGAGACCAATAATCAATAACCAACAACCAACCCTTAAATCTTACAATGACACAGAAAGTTAGTTCGGTGTTTGTTTTTAAAAATAAGAGTTCTCGATCGTGGTAGTTTACGAATAAAAAGCTGACATATCATTGATGTATGACTCACATGGGTCACGTGCTTTACAGTAATGAACTACGGAGTGTATAATCATTTGTAGTTGCATCCGTTTCTACAGGAGCCCAGAAGGGACAAACCAAACGCTAACTGTATACAGAGACATCCACGGCTGCAGTCCTCCACCTCACCACTAGATGTCAGTAAATCTTCCACAATAGACCTTTAGGTATTATTTAAGCATTATTTTGAAGCATTATTTTGTTTTATTTTAGCAGGAGACTGAACGAGTAATAAACAGATGAATGTGTGAAGCTGAAGAGATAAAGTCTCATGGAGAACACGATCAAAACCTCCTCAGAAAGCAGCAGAAAGACGTTTGACATTCCACCGAAGACGTTTCTTCTTCTTCTCCCTGTCGGTCACTTTAAATCACTTTGTTTGGTTTTGAAGGCTTTAAACTTCTCATTAAAGTCCAACAGGGCCCCGTGCCACGGAAGTGGTTCACTAAGTCCATCAAATGTCCTGTTAGCAGCCGACATCACGAGATGATTGATGTCAGGCTGTCTCGGTTCCTCAAAGGCTGATCCTCTCAAACTGTCTCGTGAATTCCAACCAGACGATCGGGATCAGGATGATTGCGCATGCCCGTCCTACTCCAAAGGGGGAAGCGTGGATCACCCAAACCATGATGTTCTAACAGCACAATGAAACCATGATGTTCTAACAGTACAATGAAACCATGATGTTCTAACAGTACAATGAAACCATGATGTTCTAACAGTACAATGAAACCATGATGTTCTAACAGTACAATGAAACCATGATGTTCTAACAGTACAATGAAACCATGATGTTCTAACAGTACAATGAAACCATGATGTTCTAACAGTACAATGAAACCATGATGTTCTAACAGTACAATGAAACCATGATGTTCTAACAGTACAATGAAACCATGATGTTCTAACAGTACAATGAAACCATGATGTTCTAACAGTACAATGAAACCATGATGTTCTAACAGTACAATGAAACCATGATGTTCTAACAGTACAATGAAACCATGATGTTCTAACAGTACAATGAAACCATGATGTTCTAACAGTACAATGAAACCATTATGTTCTAACAGTACAATGAAACCATGATGTTCTAACAGTACAATGAAACCATGATGTTCTAACAGTACAATGAAACCATGATGTTCTAACAGTACAATGAAACCATGATGTTCTAACAGTACAATGAAACCATGATGTTCTAACAGTACAATGAAACCATGATGTTCTAACAGTACAATGAAACCATGATGTTCTAACAGTACAATGAAACCATGATGTTCTAACAGTACAATGAAACCATTATGTTCTAACAGTACAATGAAACCATGATGTTCTAACAGCACAATGAAACCATGATGTTCTAACAGTACAATGAAACCATGATGTTCTAACAGTACAATGAAACCATGATGTTCTAACAGCACAATGAAACCATGATGTTCTAACAGTACAATGAAACCATGATGTTCTAACAGTACAATGAAACCATGATGTTCTAACAGTACAATGAAACCATGATGTTCTAACAGTACAATGAAACCATGATGTTCTAACAGTACAATGAAACCATGATGTTCTAACAGTACAATGAAACCATGATGTTCTAACAGTACAATGAAACCATGATGTTCTAACAGTACAATGAAACCATGATGTTCTAACAGTACAATGAAACCATGATGTTCTAACAGTACAATGAAACCATGATGTTCTAACAGTACAATGAAACCATGATGTTCTAACAGTACAATGAAACCATGATGTTCTAACAGTACAATGAAACCATGATGTTCTAACAGTACAATGAAACCATGATGTTCTAACAGTACAATGAAACCATGATGTTCTAACAGTACAATGAAACCATGATGTTCTAACAGTACAATGAAACCATGATGTTCTAACAGTACAATGAAACCATGATGTTCTAACAGTACAATGAAACCATGATGTTCTAACAGTACAATGAAACCATGATGTTCTAACAGTACAATGAAACCATTATGTTCTAACAGTACAATGAAACCATGATGTTCTAACAGTACAATGAAACCATGATGTTCTAACAGTACAATGAAACCATGATGTTCTAACAGTACAATGAAACCATGATGTTCTAACAGTACAATGAAACCATGATGTTCTAACAGTACAATGAAACCATGATGTTCTAACAGTACAATGAAACCATGATGTTCTAACAGTACAATGAAACCATGATGTTCTAACAGTACAATGAAACCATTATGTTCTAACAGTACAATGAAACCATGATGTTCTAACAGCACAATGAAACCATGATGTTCTAACAGTACAATGAAACCATGATGTTCTAACAGTACAATGAAACCATGATGTTCTAACAGCACAATGAAACCATGATGTTCTAACAGTACAATGAAACCATGATGTTCTAACAGTACAATGAAACCATGATGTTCTAACAGTACAATGAAACCATGATGTTCTAACAGCACAATGAAACCATGATGTTCTAACAGTACAATGAAACCATGATGTTCTAACAGTACAATGAAACCATGATGTTCTAACAGTACAATGAAACCATGATGTTCTAACAGTACAATGAAACCATGATGTTCTAACAGTACAATGAAACCATGATGTTCTAACAGTACAATGTGAAATAAAGTCACAGAAAGAGCCTCTTTGTTCTCCGCTGACGAGCAGGAGATGATCATGAACGCATATGAGGAACTCAAGACCGAAATCACAGCAAAATATAACAGCGGCACCGCTGAGAGGACCAGACAAGAAGCACGGCAACACATCAGACACGTTCAATGCGTCAGTGTTGGAAATGAATCGGCTCATTTTAATGCCTCATCAGCCCAACCAATCACATGACATGTCTTTATGTGCTGCTGGCAGTAGACTTCATGATGCATCATCCAATGAGATCTACAGCGACAATAATGATCTCAACTCTTCAGAATAATAATAAAAACAAGCCCAACGAGGATCTAATGACACTCATTAACATGTGTACTGTATGCCCTGATGTATCATGTAGCCTACTGTATATATATATATATACATGCAGTGGCGGCTGGTGGAACATGTTCTAGGGCCATCCTATCAACGTCAGCAAACATCCCAGTGTGATTTAATGCAAAAAAAAAGTATCAAACACGCATTATTACTTGGCAGTTAAATATTTAACATGTATTCCAACACGAAAACAATCAGTAAATAACACTTATATAACATAATATAACATGTTCATTTATTGAGATGCCCCTATGGACCTTGTTATAGGAGGTGAAGATCAGGAGAAGTAAACATGAAGTGTAATTATGAATACTGATGTTAAATTAAGCTATGATGAGTTTTCACTGTTAATTTAACATCTCTATTACATGTTGATGCCTCCATGACCAAGTTAAGCAGATGAGACTGAGGACAGCTATGTAGAAGACAAGATGTTCACTTTGTCTAATATGTAGCTTGACAGAGTTCTATGTGTGTCCTGGTGTTCTCATGTTTCCTTACCTCCTCATCCCTCACGCCCTACCCTGGTGTTCTCATGTTTCCTTACCTCCTCATCCCTCACTCCCTACCCTGGTGTTCTCATGTTTCCTTACCAAGTATGTGACAGGAGCTGCCATGTTTCCCGGGGGAGTGACAGCTTATCCAGCTCCCTTCACTGCGCCTGCATCTGGCGCCTCGTTCCGCCCCTCTCTGTCTGCGGGTGTAGTACCGGTGTTCACCACTAACTCAGACCGCCGTTCACAGGCATGGAGAACTGAGGGGGGCGCTGTTTCACCACTCGTTACTGATGAAAGGAAAAGTGAATTAAAACAATAAAAGACAATTAAATAAGAATTAAAGCTTTAATTAAAGGAGTAATCGATCAGTAGGCCGACATCTAATTCATTGGCAGTAATTGTGATGACAACACAATCATTTCAGTATTTTCTTTTTAATTTCACACGGAAGGAAGTGTAAAGAGTCATTGGTTGATTATTGCTTCATAAAGAAAGAGATGCCAGTAAATATGACGCATACAAAACAATAAACATAGCACGGGGAAAATAATAAAAAGTACTGCAAACGTCAAGACTCATACACTGAAAAATGTACAGTGAAAAAATGAAATATGTTTTTGAAATGAAAGAAATACTCAATTATCCAAATAAAAATTCAATAATTGTTCTTCACAATCTGATATTTTATTGACCACTCTATGAATCGAAACTTAAATTATTTTTAAGTTTCCTGTCAAACCATCATTTTGACACGGACGCCATGTTTACTGATGAATAAAAACATGTTTTCTGAAGAGGATTTTCTGGTGCTGATGAAGAACCGGAAGTGAAGCTCAGCAGGAGGACGGCGCCGCCTGGTGTCCACGAGGACACACTGCAGCTCTAACAGGACGATTAAAGTTCTGTTGATTCGACCTTCACAATAAAGGTCCGACATTTAACATCTACATCCGTTCCGTTAATAATTCTCACTTTTTCTCTCTGTAATCAATGTAATGAACTAAAGTATCCTGAAGCTCATCCTAAAACCTGAGCTGATGTATGAAGACCGGAGGATTCACATGAACAAAGTAATGAGAATAATCAGAGTCCGAGGCTGAAGAACAGCCCGACAATTAGATCCGATCATTTATTATTTTGCACAAACATCAATAAATATATCAAACTCAACATGGAGCACAAAAACAAATAATATCAATGAAATATTTAAGTTAATTAACAACAACCCTTTGCATTTTAAAATAACTTTCTTGCTTCATAATAAAGCAGTAAATCAACATATACGATTGTATGTTTCCTATTTAAATGTTAATCTCTAAAGTCACTAAAGCTGTAGTGAAGTAGTTATAGAAGTATAAAGTAGCACAGAAATTGAAGTAAAGTACAAGTACATCAAAACTGTACTGGAGTAAATGTACTTAGTTACTTTCCAGGTTGAGTCCGTTGAGGAACGAGAGGAGACAAAACTGATCTGAGTTCATCTTTAATGACACAAACAGCCTCAAACATGAATAAATTAACAACGAAAAACCAAAAAGAAACATTTTATTTTGGCGGTCTGAAGATGAAACGATCACTTCCTGTTTGAGACTCTGCAGTCACGTGACTGTCGGAATCAGACTGCACGAAATAAGAAGAAAATAAACACAAAAATACTCAAAGATACGTACAAAATCCATTTAGGAGAAATAAAACAATGCGACTTATTGCCTTAAGTTGAACAGTCGAACAATAAAAAAACAAATATCTCAACCGTGTCTTTAAAACCTGTGGAATAAAACGATAATAAAAGCAGAAGGACCTTCAACACAAAGATCAAACGTCAGCCATCAATAAAACAGAGTTTCATGATTTCTTCGACAGCTCAGGTGGGAGGAGTCAACAGAGACCAAAGTACCAGGATGTAGACCAGCTCAACGGGGGGGTTGATGAACGTCATCGAGTGCTGTCACTCGAGTCGCCCGCTTCCCCCACAGAGAAGGTTACAGATGACGTCGCCCTCTAGTGGTCGTGGTAGTTTGGCGGGACTTTCACCCTGGAGACCACTGTTGGTGTCTCCTGTAGTTTTTTTTTACCCAAACATGGATCTTTTGGTTTCAACTCACAACCCTAAGTTTCACTTTCACGACCTGGTGGGCGGAGTTTAAACCCGTCGGAATAAAGGCGATAACCTCCGACAACGAGCATCCAATCAGCCGATCACATCGGAGACGGGAGCTTGATTCAGCAGTCGGTTAAAGACGACGAGTTTACAGGAAAAGTAAAGAAATCCAGACGCATGAAAGAGAAGTGAGACCTGCTGCTCATCTCCAGGCTACGCTAACCGCTAACTAGCAGAGGTGTAACGGACCCACGCAACGTTAATGTATAAATAAAGTGTACATAAAGTTTCACTGACGATGGTTCTCCTCCAATATTCAGTAGAACATGTTTCTGAGTCTCTGATCATGATTCATTGTAAACAACCAACAGGAGGAGAGCTAGTAACATTAGCAGCACCGCTAACGACTAACCAACAGGAAGAGAGCTAGTAACATTAGCAGCACCGCTAACGGCTAACCAACAGGAAGAGAGCTAGTAACATTAGCAGCACCGCTAACGGCTAACCAACAGGAGGAGAGCTAGTAACGTTAGCAGCACCGCGAACGGCTAACCAACAGGAGAGCTAGTAACATTAGCAGCACCGCTAACGGCTAACCAACAGGAGGAGAGCTAGTAACGTTAGCAGCACCGCTAACGGCTAACCAACAGGAGGAGAGCTAACGGAGTTGTACCCCAAACCGGACAGTTTTTAGCTGATGTTTCAATACAATTCACTTACAATGTTGATAAAAATGATCGTGTAATGTTTTCAGTTGATTTAATGGCGTTAAACTGAAGTTAAACTTCGTACCTTTCAAACGCAATATTGTTGTAATTATTACAGTTAGCTTTGCCTTTACCAGAGTCGTTAAAACGATGCTAACACCGGTGAATTAGCCGTGCACTGCTATTGGCCTAATCCGTAGGGACTTCTATCCTCGTTGTAAACACTGGCTGCTGCTGTCATCAATGCTGTCAACACATCCGGGACCGTAGTTCTGTCCTTCACAATAAGATATCACGCTTCAACAACTCCAAATGATGCAATAAAAGCTCCTTAATTTCCGTTTGAGCCGTTTAAGCGTCGCCCGAGCGTTCTTTCTGCTTTCTCTCATCAAAGTCACTTTCCGATAGTATTTAGACATATAAACGTCCATATATATTCATGAAATTTGACACGTAGATTACTTGATATGTATGAATAAATATTATTTACGTTTGGTTGGCGATCGCCGAATAAAATGACAGCGTAATGACCGGAAAGGGCGTCACGACGGAATCGTTCGAGAGGCCATCGTTACGTTAGTAACATTAGCAGCACCGCTAACGGCTAACCAACAGGAGGAGAGCTAGTAACATTAGCAGCACCGCTAACGGCTAACCAACAGGAGGAGAGCTAGTAACATTAGCAGCACCGCTAACGGCTAACCAACAGGAGGAGAGCTAGTAACATTAGCAGCACCGCTAACGGCTAACCCACGGGAGAGCTAGTAACATTAGCAGCACCGCTAACGGCTAACCAACAGGAGGAGAGCATGATGATGCCTTCAGGCTCTGCTCAGTGAACATGAGTACTGGCTGAAGGTACATTATAACGTTATGATGCGTTCACTTGTCATCTGTAAAATGTAGTTTTGGTGATCAACTAGAATAAATCCAGTAGTTTGAAGGAGATTGTATGAATAGAAACTAGATATTAGAGATGAATGATGATGTTTAACTTCCTAACACGAGCTGTAAGCTCATTATTATACTTCAGTAAAGATAATAATGAGATTTATTTATCAATATAAACAATCTTTTCTTTCCTAATCATTTGAATTGTGTTTTTGTGAAGAAAAAAAAAACTATGAAAGTAAACAAGTAACAAAGTAAAACATTTAGTATTTTTGATGGTTTACAGACTTCAGAGCGTTGAAAAGATTTTTGGGACGATGGCAAGAAGACAAACAGTCTGGATCCTCGTAGACCAGCTGCTCTCATGAACATCAAAGGGATCTGTATCTGTTCATGTGGATCATTAACAATCAAGAACTAGTATCAGTGGCAAAATCATCAGAGATCTAGAAGTTGTATTTACTCCTTTTTGTGGTGAGATTTATGATCCTTCGCATCTCTAAGAACACAAAACCTCTGCGTGAATTGTCGGCGGTCGAGTTGCATTGTGGGTAATGTAGGCGCCTGGTTTTGACTTGGGAAGAGGAAGAAGAATGAGTGGAATAAAAAGAATAAATAAAGAGGATCTCTGTGGTTCTGATCCTCTTTGTTAGAGACGCGTACAGAACACGAGAGATCTGAGTCTCACAGAGTCAAACTAAAACAACACGACGAAAAGACGCTGCAAGCTCCTCCCCCTCCTCCACGTCATCCTCCGGCCTGTTTCGCAGCGCGGCCATCAGGCGGTCACGTGACACGCAGCTCGCAGGTTTGACTCCAGTTACGGCAGATTCTTCTTCTTCATATTTTTCTGTCACTCTGACTGCAGCCGTCTCTCTCT
>NC_136641.1:27082467-27217467 GCF_949748355.1 Melanostigma gelatinosum | reverse complement strand
TTTTTATTTTATTTCCGCCCGCAAAAAAAAAATTTCGGACGAAATGATGAGAAAGTAGAAAAAATAAATATTATTTAGCTGCGGAAATGGGCTTCCACATTTTAAGCACTAACAAATCTGCCTGGAAACTTAATTTGGCGTCAACAAACTATGTTGTAAAAAAATATGAAAACATATAAGTAACGAAGCAACACCTGTCACAACACATGAGTTTGTCCCCCAACTAATAAATAATGAAGTAAATAAACAAACCGTCTGATATAGCGCTGAAATGTATTTGGTCTTTTTTTCAAAATAAAAGCCTAATCTCAAAGCGTAATTTTGCATCTAAATAAGCAAATGACCAAATTAGCAAAGAATATTACTTCAGAATAAGTTTGTCTCATTTTGAGCACAGAAATGTGTCAGAAAAATTACTTTTACCCCTAAAACTACAAAATAATTAAGTAAATAAACTTAATTGTTGAACAAAAGGATAAAGCAAACTAGAATTATGTTATACTTTTAATCTGTTTTCAGAACAAAAGACTAATCTCAAAAGGTCAACACACTTACATCTAAATAAACAAATAATGAATAAATAAGTAAGCAATGCATCGAGTGTTATTACACAGTCACACTTGGCTGATTGATCAATTGCATTTTCCTTAAACTACATATTTTACACTACATATGTCCGAGTCCAGAGACTTGAACGTGTTTGTGTCGACGTTTTGCAGAAGGTATAGTGAGGAATGTGAAACTGAATGTAAACTTTGTACTAACTTCCTATTTTGCATTAGTCTTCAATTTAATTTAATTAGAAATTGAGCAGTTCGATAAAATAAAATATATTTCAAAGACGTATCAAGAATGTTCTTTTCTAAATATTGGACCCTTTCTTTTTTATCTTAAGAAAACAGTGTTATAGCGACCACAGCGTATTTAAATTGATTCAGTATAGAGGTTAAACACTAGATATTCAGTTGTATATATTAAAACTATGGTGTGATGTGTCATACGTGTTAATCGCGGAGTTCCTCAGGGATCTGTTCTAGCCCCCCTTTTGTTCTCTAAACACTTTACTTTAAATCTCGGTTATACTGAAGAAAAGTGTTGAAACAGTCAAAGTAAGAAGATTAAGAAGTGCTATTTGAAACATTTGAGTGCTGCTGGTGATGGAAGATGGAAACACTGGATTCAAGCATCAAAGAACCACTGACTCAGAGTTATGCTTCTCGATACGGTGATCAAAACACCAAAAAAAGTTTATTGCAAATAAAATAGCTAGCCGGAGCCGTAATACTGACATCCTGCACAAAGTCAACCAGAGAGAGAAAGACAAAGAAAAAGGTTTCAGGTCTATTTAAACCGATGAGGGGCTACTGACCGTCACTGAGCTGCATACGAGCGTGAAACTTCTATTTCTGCTTATGTTTTACATCAAAATACAAAACGGTGCATCTCTTAAAGCAACATCGAGAACAACGAGAGGCTGAACACGACCAGTCGGAGGGTTTTCTCTTCCTCAGCATCCCAGAAGTTAAAGAGATTCTATGAAAACACACCAAACCTTTGTGAATAATGCACGGTGTCCTGAAGAGAATTTCAATTAAAATTACTTCCTCAAAGGCAATTAAAAAAAACTGTCAAATTAATATAGTTATCTAAAATGTGATAGTCTTTACTTTGAAGAGTTTTTTATATTTAAAATCCAAGAAGACTTTTCGTTCAACTTTTGCAATTTAAATTTGAACTTTTATTTAGAAATTCTGAAACTAAAACCCCCTTAGTGTCTACTGTGCATTATGGGAAATGTATTTTCCAGAAGCTTTTGTAACTTGAGCTGTATGCGGGACATCTCGTCTTCTGCTGCTTCATCTTTGATTGTGTTGTATTTTACGCCTCTTTTGAGTGACACGTTACAGAAGTGTTGTGAAACTGCTGAAGCCGTCCATGAACATCAGATACACGACTTCTAGCTGTAACTGTTGACATTCGTGTTACGTATTCTGACTTGGATCGTTGATGCGTCGCCTACAGGTGTGCAGGAGGATAAGTCCAAGTGACAGAAATCAGCTTCAGGTGAATTTATTGAGCTGCACATCTGTTTCAGTCCAGAAATGTTTTTCATGACAAAAAGGGTTTTAGGTCATTTATCAAATCCGCCTCTGATTTCATGGCTTTCTAAGCTAATAATAATTAAAAAAAAATTACAATTAAATCAAAACTGGGAATGCTTTTTGGAAAAAAAAAAAAACGAAGCTCCCTCATTCTCACAGCCGACTGGATGAGGGGCCACGGGGCCCCGCCCCCTCGCAGCCTCTCCACCAATAAGATCTGAGAATGAGGACTGGAAGATGATCAGCGCAGGAGGTTCAGTCCTGCCTCCTCCTCCCTTTACTCCTCACAGGCCAGAACGTCATACAATCAGTCCATCGGGGATCCGCCTCTTAAAGCTCAGGCCTTCAACCAGCAACAAAGTAAAACAAAGTAAAACAAGACTGAAAACACTGACGAGAGAAAGCAGAAGGCAGAATGAGCGGCGTCAAAATAAAAGCCGGAAGTAAAGAAAGCGTGCGGCACGAGCTCAGATTCGCTGGAGAGGATTTATAGGAAGGACGACGTGGCTCGTCTGGAGGCTTTAAAACACAAAGCGTGTTTTACTCGGAGTTCTTTTCTAATTGTTTAAACCAACTCGCTCCTTCAAACAGTGCGAGTCTGAAACGGTGCGTTCAGACCAAACGCAAAGCTAACAAACTAGCGCACGCACGTTCCCTTAACGTCGCCCCCTGATGGCCAGTAGAGAGAATGCAGCTTCAACACATGGAGCTTTGGATCTACACAAGAAGAAGCCATATGGTCAATTTGGAAACTGGTGGTTGAACTCAACGACAGTCGGCACGAACATTAGCGCCACAAAAAAGTGGGATTTGAAGAACGCGGGTGTAAAACTCGCCTCTGGGTTCGGTCTGAACACACTAACGGTTTCTGGTCCAGCGGAGCAGACGAGCTGCAGACACAAGAGGATGAGGTTCATGATGCTTCCAGGTGTTCATTCAGATTAAACACATTTAGTTCAACTTTATGAAACGTAGAACCAAGACGACACTCGTGGGATGAAGGTTCCTGTGAGAGCAGCTGAGAGAAGAATCAACCACTCCGTCACCAAAAACAACCGAATGGGGGCCTTCCTTCAGAGACTAACAACGCTGGCTACGCCCCCTTCACTGGTGGGAGGGGCTTCAGGGAGATGATGGCAGGCTGGATGAGAAGTGTTAGGGGGGTGGGGGGCTACTGGTCCTTTTTCTCTGTCTCAGAGTCCTCTTTAACCTCCGAGTCTGTGTCCTCAGGAGGAGTCTCCTCATACCTGAGAGGACGAGGAGCAACATTATCAATCAGCAGAACTTTATTCACTTCATTATTTTCATTCATTTAAACAAACCATAAAATAATACAAACTATAAAATCTGCTTTATTTTTATATTAGAAACGCATTTATTAATAATTCATATTTTAGTGTTGAAGCTCAAATTTTTGATTCCGGCATTTAGCCGTGAACACAAACTCAACAGTTTCATTACATTCGTCATTTAGCAGTCGCTTTCATCCAAAGCGACTTACAGTTCAGATTCTATCACAGCTACAGGAGACATTCTGGGCTTAAGTGTCTCGCTCGAGGACACATCGACATGTACCAAGCAGAGCCGGGGTTTGAACCGCCGACCCTCTGATTGAAAGACGGCCCTGCTATCCACTTAGCCACAGTGGCCCTTTTCAAAATAAAAGCCCTGCGGCTTCAGTTGATTCATCTCATATATATTTAGAGTTTAAGATTCAAACTTAAACATTCTTTCCCCCCCTCCTTTTGTCTTTCATTGTCATCACCTTCCTTCTCTAATATTAATTAATATATAGATAGAGCGAGCGAGAGCGAGAGAGAGAGAGAGAGATAGAGATATATAGAGATATATGTTTAAAATGTCACTTTTGCACAATGAAAATTAAATATATTGAAATTATTTCTAATGAATGCATTGAGATGATTTTCATCGGGCTGATTACCTGCCCAGGGAAGACAGGAGGGTGTGTGTGTGGGGGGGGGGGTTATAGAGAGAGGGGCGGGGCCTCTACATGGGGGTGGGCCGTAAATGTCTGTGACGGGGGGAGGAGCTTGTTGCCATGGAGAAGGCGTCCATGGAGCTAGCCAGGCTGGCGGGCGAGCCGCTGACTGTTGGGAAGGAAGTGAGCCGAGGAGAGACGGGGAGGAGCTCCTCTGATGACTCATAGCTGACCGGGGGGGACACGAAGGACAACAGAAGAAAGGTGATGACAATGAAAGACAAAAGGAGGGGGGGACAAAGAGAGAGAAAGTTTAAGTTTGAATCTTAAACTCTAAAGTTTAGAGCTACGAAAGAGATCTCATGCTAAAATAAGACAAATGAGAGGACAGGGGACGAGAGGAGGGGACAGAGGAGAGGACAGAGGACGAGAGGAGGGGACGAGAGGACAGAGGACGAGAGGAGGGGACCGAGGAGAGGACAAACGAGAGGACAGAGGACGAGAGGACAAAGGAGAGGACGAGTGAAGAGGAAGCAAGGACAGAGGACGAGTGAAGAGGACAGAGGACGAGAGGACGAGAGGACCAGAGGACGAGAGGACGAGAGGACGGAGGACGAGAGGACGAGAGGACAGGATAGAGGAAGAGAGGACAGGACAGAGGAGAGGACAGAGGAGAGGACAGGACAAAGGAGGAGCGAAGAGGACAAAGAAGAGAGGACAGAGGACAAAGGCAAGGACAGAGGCGAGGACAAAGGACAAAGGACAGGAGAAGAGGACAGAGGAGAGTACATGAGAACAAAGGCGAGAGAGGAGCGAATGAGACGGACAGAGACAGAAGGTGGTGACGGAGCTGAGGAGGAGAGATCGTGGCAAGAAAGAGGAAGAGAGCCGAGGATGATGATGATGAAGAGGATGAAGAGACGAGTCTGACAGTCTGAACATTACAAGCTCACAGAAATGTGATGCAACGTTTCCACTTCTCACAATCCCAAAAACTCATATTTTTGACAGACGAACAGATGGATCGTTTCTGGATCAGTTTGGGTTCGTGAGGATTTTAGTCTGACGAAGGAGACGAAAACATTTCTCGCCGCCATCTTTTCTTGTCTCTTTATTTTCTTGTGTTCTGTATTTTTGATGTCGTCCCTCTTCCAGTTTTATTGTCACATTTCACGCTCCTGTTTCTGTTCTGCCGTCCAATCACAGAGCAGAAAGGATCAAACCATGCGATCACTAAACCGACCAATCGGCCGTGAGACGTTGACACGGACCATTAAACGTGGGTCACCACACAACATCGGGAATAACTCATCAATTCTATTCAGTACTTCAAATGGATGTTTAATATTTACATTATGTTTACATTTTTAGATATTTGAGAAAATGCTGACTCACTCACTTGAAGTCATTGTGACTCACCTGAACATCTCCGTGAGTTCTCCTTTGAGCAGAGCCACGACGACGGGGAAGCCCACGCAGGACGGGACCAGGTAGAGCAGAGCGGGCTGCAGAGAGACAGACAGACAGACAGACAGAGAGAGACAGACAGGTAGAGAAAGAGAGAGACAGACAGGTAGAGACAGAGAGACAGAGAGACAGAGAGAGAGGTAGAGAGAGACAGACAGACAGACAGAGAGAGACAGGTAGAGAAAGAGAGACAGAGAGAGAGAGAGACAGAGGTAGAGACAGAGACAGAGAGACAGAGAGAGAGCGCGAGACACACACACAGGTAGAGAAAGAGACAGAGACAGAGAGAGACAGACAGGTAGAGAAAGAGAGAGACAGAGACAGAGAGGGAGAGAGAGGTAGAGAGAGACAGAGACAGAGAGGTAGAGAGAGACAGAGAGGTAGAGAGGGAGAGGGCAAATTAACTTCAGGCTGCTGAACACAGCAGAGAGGCTAAAACATGTAAATAGTTTAATATTTATAAGTAGAGACTCCACGTTTCTTTTCCTACATTAATAACACTTGAAACATGTAGAGGTGACCTCTGCCTCGTACCTGTGCGTGTTTGAAGGTGTGCATGACGAAGATGGTGAGGCCCAGTCCAAAGATGTAGGCCAGGAAGCTGGAGTAGAAATACGTCCTGCTGTTCTTCTTCAGGCTGCAGGAAGGAATAGGATCATAAGGAAACGTTCAAACCTCATATCTACCTCAAGAAGAGAAGAGACAAGTCAAAGAGAGAAGAAGAGACGAGAGAAGGAGACGACGAAAGACGGCGACAGACTGGCGAAGAGACGAGAGACGGAGAGAGACGAAGAGAGACCAGATGAAGAGAAACGACGAGTCGGCTAGAGACAATGACGAGAGACGACGAGAGACGACGAGAGACGACGAGAGACGACGAGAGACGAGACGAAGAGAGACGAGACGAAGAGACGACGAGAGACGAAGAGAGACGACGAGAGACGAAGAGAGACGAGACGAAGAGAGACGACGAGAGACGAGACGAAGAGAGACGAGACGAAGAGAGACGAGACGAAGAGACGACGAGAGACGAAGAGAGACGACGAGAGACGAAGAGAGACGAGACGAAGAGAGACGACGAGAGACGACGAGAGACGAGACGACGAGAGACGAGACGAAGAGAGACGACGAGAGACGAGACGAAGAGAGACGAAGAGAGACGACGAGAGACGAGACGAAGAGAGACGACGAGAGACGAAGAGCGACGAGACGAAGAGAGACGAGACGAAGAGAGACGCGACGAAGAGAGACGAGACGAAGAGAGACGACCAGAGATAGGACGAAGAGATGACGAGAGAAGAAGAGACGACGAGAGAAGGAGAGACGACGAGAGAAGGAGAGACGACGAGAGAAGGAGAGACGACGAGAGAAGAAGAGACGACGAGAGAAGGAGAGACGACGAGAGAAGGAGAGACGACGAGAGAAGGCGAGACGACGAGAGAAGAAGAAGAGGAAGAAGAAGAAGG
Organism: Melanostigma gelatinosum; assembly: GCF_949748355.1. Lineage (NCBI taxonomy): Eukaryota > Metazoa > Chordata > Actinopteri > Perciformes > Zoarcidae > Melanostigma > Melanostigma gelatinosum. The sequence goes on along the minus strand of NC_136641.1, from coordinate 27,210,493 downwards.
TGGGCGTTACCTGACGTCAAAGCGCAGCAGCAGAGCGATGAAGATTCCCGGGATGACGATGTCTCCCAGACCCAACATGGCAAAGTTACTGGCATCAAGTCCTCTCTCCAACAAGTCCTGAGGAAACACCACTGAGGAGAGAGGAGACGAGTAAACCACACGTCCAGCCGATGTCTCCGTCACTCGGAGACATTTACACTCCGACCACCGACCTCACGTACTCACATTTGATCGGTGCCTCAAAGGACCTGGCAACCGTCACCATGACGTTGGTCCCAAACACCTGCAGAGAGAAGCGATCACAACACAGATGTCGTGGTGCGTTCAGGTGCCGCAGGGTTATCTGGTCTCATCTTTACACAAGTCCTTGAAGTACATTTGTGGGACTTAAAGTGATGTATAAAAGCAAAAATCCATCATTTCTACTCACAATTTGATTTAATTTGTCTTACAGATGCTGTTAAATGAAGGGAGATTCAGGTCTGTTGAAGTTGTTTTGGGGCAAACATGAATAAAGCTGGTGATTTCTTTTTATTACTTTCTCTGCTCTCATCTCTTTCCTGACGTTAGCTTTGTTCACTTTTCAGCCCAGTTTGTATTTCCATAAATCATCTCATCTTCATTCTACACGTACATTCAGTTATTTTTGCAGAAGAAAGCTAGAGTGGAAATCCTTCATTCTACTTTCAGCCAATCAGAGCCAAAGATCTCAGTGATTCTTAAACTCACGGCCACTTTAAACCAAACTAGTTATTTAGAACTGAACTTTAAAATAATGACACATTAAATCTCTCTCTGTTCACTGCATCATTTTGTAATGCTGTCCGAACGAGAATTATTATAGCCTGTGATGTCACAGTATCCCACAATGCACAATGGTCAACAACAGAGCAATATGTCCCATCATGCATTGCACTGAGAGAAAAAATAGCAAATACATGAGCTGTGGCATGGAAATAATATATCTCATGTGCAGCAACACAGACTTTTGGAAAATGTATTTATTTATGGGAAATAGGCTTATTATTCACAACGCAGCGCATACTGCTTTAATCTTTCAGTTTTTACCTTTCACAATAAAAGTCCTACACATACAGTGTACACCGCATCACTGCTTACCACGGAGAACTTAAATCAACTCATTCGCTAAAAGGAAACTCAATAAAATAGATAACAATATGTATTTATTTAACTGAATGAGTGTTAAAAACATAAATCGTCTCACCCAGAAGACGTCGTAGACAAACAGCCCCCCCAGCAGGATGCAGCCGGTACTGACGTTGTTCAGGTGGAGCAGCTCCACTCCGTTCAGGGCGAACGCCAAACCAAACAGGTTATTGGCTATCCAGTGCTGCGACATAGAAACAGTACTTGCGGTGAGAAAAACACAAATATGACATCAGCGCTCTGCGACATCATCGGGACAGTTAATAATAATACCAGCTGATGATGATGTTTAACCCTTAACTCTCCTGTGAACCGGTGAGACGTTACCTTTTTCACCAGGTACCAGACTCCCACCACGGTGCTGATGATCAGACAAATCAGGTTCTTGGTGTCAAACTCATAGTTCACTATTTCTGCAGAGAGACGGAGAGATTGATGTTATTGGTCAGCACACTAAATCTTCTGTCACTTTTCCTTCAGGGGAAAATTGAAAATTCATCTGTAAGTTCATAACGAAACGTTGATTATTACATTACAAGACGTTCTCTCACTCAAACAAATCTCAATGTTGTTCCAAATGTTTTTAATGTGGCTCCTCCACGGATTATTTTGGACTTGCAGATGTTACAAATTGGGAGCTTTTCTTCCACACCGACTACATGACATAACAGTCAGGTGGCCGATTGATCGGTGCAGATGTAATCAGCAGCAGAAGATGTGACGATAGAATACAACAACGTCTCCTCAGCAAACAGGCTCTCTCACCTTCTCTGTACTCTTCGGAGCCCTGAGTGAAGAGCAGCTGGTACTGTTTGTTTGAGAAAGACTCGGGAAAGATTCTGGACATCAGAGGACTGAGAAACAGAAAAAAGAGCAAAGAGTTAATCACCGACTTCAATAGGTTACCATATCATCACGACAGCCATGTCACGATATCACGACACTGTTGTTCTGCACTATGGACGTGTTCTAGTTCTCTCTACTTCTATCATGGTGGTTCTGTTTCCATAGAGGAGCAGAACTTTATGTTACATAGAACATGAAGACCACAGAGAGAAAACTGTGAAGGAGCGAAAGACGCCCCTAAACTGCTTTGGTGTTCAGAGGGTTAATCGAGGTCGACAGCGATAACAGTAAAACCCTTTTTCACACTTTGATGGTAAAAAACTAGAAACATTTCTAAATGCTCCCAGTGTGTGTTGGTTCCCTCTGAAAAGTTTACAGCAACTTCAGGTGAGTGGCAAGACTCTCTGTCTTAACCACATATCGATACAAAACATCAAAATATCACGATTCCATGCAGAGTTGATTTTTACCACCCACCCGTACAATGAATTGACTTGCTTGTTTTTGGTATTTCTCTTCTCCTACATCAGTGTGTTGCTTTACCTCATGGTGTGAGACAGAGCCAGGACGCCCAGGCCGAAGAAGTAGACCGACAGCAGCATGTTGATGTACTCTTGTGAGAATACCTGCATCAGAACACACGTCACACGTTACTCTGAGTGTTGTGGACGTGTTCGTCCAAACTCTCTCTCTGCATGAGGCCCCTGGAGTAAGGGTGAGGAAACCCTGCTGTTACCTTGAAGAAGAGGTAGAGCCCAAACAGAGTACAGCTGGCGATGATGGGAAACCTCGCTGCGTCTCGACCGGTGATCGTTTCAGGCATGTCTGATGCATTCTGGGAGGAGAGATAAATACAGAGAGCTAAGTGTGTCACTCTAGAGAGGGATGTTGGAGCTTTCAGTGTTACGGTTAAAAAACAAGTCACCTCAAAACAATACAAACTCCATATCAGTCAGTTAAACTAAGAAACAGACTACCGGTAAGTTCAATCCTGTAAATGATGGTCCATTTAGAGTCACACAGACCATAACGCAGGGGATGCTTTAGGGCGGGGCTACACAGCGATTGACAGGTCGACACCAGAGACGTATACGGCGTCTCTACGTCACTCCTTTTTTAGCTTTTGGAACAATCATTCCTATTGGTACCAATAACACTCACTACGCAGAAAATATTCAGTTTTATTCTGAAATAAGGACAATCATCCTACTGATCCGTTTACACGACTAATGAAAACATAAACTACACTAATATTCCACGGTGCGAACACTTACTTCCTGAAAAAGGTCGGCATTGAGATATTTAAAAAAAGACGTTGCTATCCAAGTCCTTCATAATGTAACAGTAAGTGTGTTTCCACACACACACACACACACACACACACACACACACACACACACACACACACACACACACACACACACACACACACACACACACACACACACACACACACACACGATCGTAAACAGCAGAGAGACGAGTGTGCTACAAACTGCATTACAAACCTCATTCTGAATGAGCCGTACACATGCTCAAAGATGATCAAACAGGATTATCAACATGTCACAGGTGTTTTAACCAGAATAAAACCAGAGTGTGACCTTTACACAACACTCCACGGTGAGATATGTGTAGCCACAATACGTCAGGACAGCACGGGGAACAAATACAGATGTTTAGGGGCAGAAGTCTCCTCAAATCAATCACAACAGTCTGAAGAGGACAGAGAATAAAAGCAGGCAGTTTCAGAGAGTCACTTTAATTCAACTCCCAGAGAGTCTCCTCCTTTTATATATTCTCCTGCTACTGCCCCAGAGAGAGAACGTGGGACAGTGGAGGAAAGCAACGGACGTGGGAAAAAAAAGATTCAAAAGGAAAGAGGAGACAAAGACAGAAGGAGGAAGCGGATCCTTGCTGCGGCACTAAAAAGGAGAACACCGTCTTCAATTACGACAGAGTACCCGATCAGGTAGTGGACAGAGTACCTGAACAGGTAGTGGACAGAGTACCTGAACAGGTAGTGGACAGAGTACCTGAACAGGTAGTGGACAGAGTACCTGAACAGGTAGTGGACAGAGTACCTGAACAGGTAGTGGACAGAGTACCTGAACAGGTAGTGAACAGAGTACCTGAACAGGTAGTGTACAGAGTACCTGATCAGGTAGTGAACAGAGTACCTGAACAGGTAGTGAACAGAGTACCTGAACAGGTAGTGAACAGAGTACCTGAACAGGTAGTGAACAGAGTACCTGAACAGGTAGTGTACAGAGTACCTGAACAGGTAGTGAACAGAGTACCTGAACAGGTAGTGAACAGAGTACCTGAACAGGTAGTGAACAGAGTACCTGAGCAGGTAGTGAACAGAGTACCTGAACAGGTAGTGAACAGAGTACCTGAACAGGTAGTGTACAGAGTACCTGATCAGGTAGTGAACAGAGTACCTGAACAGATAGTGTACAGAGTACCTGATCAGGTAGTGGACAGAGTACCTGAACAGGTAGTGGACAGAGTACCTGAACAGGTAGTGTACAGAGTACCTGAACAGGTAGTGTACAGAGTACCTGAACAGGTAGTGGACAGAGTACCTGAACAGGTAGTGTACAGAGTACCTGAACAGGTAGTGTACAGAGTACCTGAACAGGTAGTGGACAGAGTACCTGAACAGGTAGTGTACAGAGTACCTGAACAGAGTACCTGAACAGGTAGTGAACAGAGTACCTGAACAGAGTACCTGAACAGGTAGTGAACAGAGTACCTGAACAGGTAGTGTACAGAGTACCTGAACAGGTAGTGTACAGAGTACCTGAACAGGTAGTGTACAGAGTACCTGAACAGGTAGTGAACAGAGTACCTGAGCAGGTAGTGTACAGAGTACCTGAACAGAGTACCTGAACAGGTAGTGAACAGAGTACCTGAACAGGTAGTGTACAGAGTACCTGAACAGGTAGTGTACAGAGTACCTGAACAGGTAGTGTACAGAGTACCTGAGCAGGTAGTGTACAGAGTACCTGAACAGAGTACCTGAACAGGTAGTGAACAGAGTACCTGAACAGGTAGTGTACAGAGTACCTGAACAGGTAGTGAACAGAGTACCTGAGCAGGTAGTGTACAGAGTACCTGAACAGAGTACCTGAACAGGTAGTGAACAGAGTACCTGAACAGGTAGTGTACAGAGTACCTGAACAGAGTACCTGAACAGGTAGTGAACAGAGTACCTGAACAGGTAGTGTACAGAGTACCTGAACAGGTAGTGAACAGAGTACCTGAGCAGGTAACAACAGACGCCGCTGATGACGCTGCTCGTGCCAATAACAGACGATTCCTCCACGGAAATGCAGACTTTTACTGAACTGTAAAAGTCTGTGGAGGAATCAGCTGTTATTGGAGCGATTAGCGAGCGCCATGACCAGCGGCGTCATCAGCCCTATTAAGCGGCCAAGCCAGTTAGCCGTAAATGCTATTCAGAGCTACAACAACAACGGTTATTGCCGCGTTGCTTTTAGATTCTAATGAGAAGACACCCTGCTTCGTTTTACTTCTTCTGTTTGGTAGCCTTGAGAGACCTTAGTCTGTAAGTATGTCTGTATGAAGCATGAAAAGATGTACGAAGATATATTATATTCGCTAATGCTAATCGCGGTTAGTATTTCCCCATTGGCGGTAATGTTAAAATTAGCTTAGATGCTAGCGAGTCGGACATGTTATGATGTTCAGAGAAGACGACAACTTTAGTACTGTTAAAAGCATCTTGCCGTTCAACGGGGACACCTGCGGCTTATACACCAGTGCGGCTTATCGTGTACCGATTCTTTTTTTTCTTTTAAAAATCAGCAGGTGCGGCCTGTCTACAGGTGCGCTCTATAGCCCGGAAATTACGGTATATTTTAACAAATATTCTCATTTTTCAAATTTAACTGGATGGATTATAAATAATACATGAATAAATGTTCTTCTCATTTCAAGTAAATTAAGAGCTGGATTAAACAATAAATTACGTAACACAATTCATTTTAGATAAATTATGTTCACTGAATTGCCCTGCAGCTTTAAATGCAGTTCATTCAGGGTGAAGTGAAAAAGCCACGATATTATATTTTTCTCATCTTCTAAAAAGAGAAAGTAGTGTTGGAAGAATTCACTTATATGAGTCTGTCCAGTCAGAGTCTAATGACTCTGGTCTCTCTGGACATTTCTCTTTTGGAAATCGCCCAATGATTTGACTTTCACATCTCTCACTTCAACAGTCCTGCTCTGTCTCTGTGTCCTCGTCTCTCCCCGTGTGTCAACATCTCACTCAAGTCAGGAAACTTGGCAGAATGCCCATATTTGATTGGCTGAGCTGCATCACGTGATGTGATTCACACCGCATTGGTCAGTGTTTTTCCTGCACCGCTGAACAAGTGCCGTAAATGCAGGAATAATTCCACTGCATAAAAAATGCCCTTCAAAATAAAATCACTATTTTTTATTTTATTTTTTGTCAGGCAAAGGCCCGCGACCCACTGAAAACGGGTCCGCGACCCACCAGTTGAGAATCACTGGTACAGAGTACCTGATCGGGTCGTGAACAGAGTACCTGAGCAGGTAGTGAACAGAGTACCTGAGCAGGTAATGAACAGAGTACCTGAGCAGGTAGTGAACAGAGTACCTGAGCAGGTAGTGAACAGAGTACCTGAGCAGGTAGTGTACAGAGTACCTGAGCAGGTAGTGAACAGAGTACCTGAGCAGGTAGTGTACAGACCCCTCCTGACTCACCGACAGTAAGTGAACTCCATGGTAAACTCCTTCAGTGTTGGTGCATTCACTGATGTGTTAGTGCTGTGAACAAGCGGCTCTCATACTCACTCTGAACCCAGAATCGTATTCATTTTCTCCGAGCTCCTACAGCCGGACAGACAGACAGATGAGCACAGACAGACAGTGAGAGAGAGGAGTCAGATCGGCAAACAAGGACAGGAAGCAGGCCCCAAAAATCAACAGGAAACAAATAGTCATTGTTGAATTCTGAGAGCGAAACAGTTTGAACGATTAAAGGTGTTATTATAAAGATGGCCGACAGAAGAGAGCGACAGGAAGGATGAAGAGGAGGCGAGAAGATGAAGAACAACAAGGTTCAGGAGCTGGATTCAAACCCAGGTACACCTGAGACAACAATACTCATTTTTTTAAATTTGGTATTTGGTCCCTGCTGGCCACCGTACATCCAATCCATCTGTTAAATCAATGGTAACCAAATAAACACCCGTTAAAGTCCTTGGTGGTAGTCTCCTCCTACGCATGTTACCACGATGACTCACCAACAGCCTCACGAGGTGGAAACCACCATCACTGACGCAGCTGGCAGTGAAAATGAGTTAGCAGCTAATTCAACTTCTAACGCTGGCAGCAATGTGTAAACTAGTGGATTCAAATCAAATCAAATCAAATGCAATTAGATCAGCTAGAACACGGCCCTCTTCATATTAAAAAAAAAAAGCATTTAAATCAAATTCATTGAAACATGTAACTTTGTCATCTGATCAACTTCAGCTCTGTGGTGAAAACACAATCTACTCCAAACAGGTGGATTTTAGGATTACCGTACTCTTCAAACTATCCTTTCAGCTAACTGTTTGACTTACAAGACAATAATAATCATCAGCTCATTTCTATTTCATGATACTTCAGAAGTTAAGAGCGAGGGGTGGGAATCACCAGAGGTCCCGCGATACGATCACGATACTGCGATATTCTGAGTATTGTGATGACATAGGCCTATATTGCAATGCATTACTTTTTTGAACTTCAAATGATGTCCCCAAAAGGAAAACTGTGTCAACATGTTTTATCTAATAAGATAAAGTTTTCAGTCTGTTCATCTCACTTCAATCATTTTTATTGCAGCATGCTGACCCAGGACCTTTGCTGACCTCACCAGAAAACTCAGCACCATCTAGTGGACTGCAAAAGTGATTGATTTTTCTAAAAAACAAAATCTTTTTTTTGTTAATAGTTTATATAATAAAAGCGATTACTTGGCGTCCGTGTATCGATACAATATCGCCACGCAAAATATCACGATACTATGCGGCATTGATTTCCCCCCCACCCCTAAGAGCTACAGTCAAACATCCTTCAGATAAATGATGGTCTGATTACTGCCAATGTAAATCCTATTAATGCTGCATTAAATCTATGACTAAATGAGACTTGTTAAGGTGTTTGTTGTTCAATGTAAAAACATTTTGAGGTGAAGTGATATAGTTGTCCTCTTTAAGAAGGTGGAGGAAGAAGTGATGCTACTTTCACTTAAAAGTGAAGTTTTAACTGGACCAGTCTCAGTCTAGTCCTGATCCTCTATGAAGACCTCCATCAGTAAACGAGACCATCAGAGGGAAGATCATATAGAGGATCAGGGCCTAAATGTTAAAAAGTAGTAATACTACAGTGTTACAGGTAAACTTCCTTCATTCAAACACCAAAGTATTTAGCATTAAAATACACTTAAAGTACAAAAAGTACTCATTACGCTGATAACTGATTATAATTTTAGGTTGCAGCTGGAGTTCATTTTTACACGTAATGATCTGCAAAGTAATGAACGCTGAAGTCGAAAGTTACATAAAGCACAAGTACCTTCAATTATACTTAAGTACAGTATTTCAGTAAATGTACTTTTCCACCACTGTCGACCAGACGTCATGTTAGTGAAACATCATCACTTCCGGGCTGCAGAGAGGATGTGGGAGGGTGTGGGTTGTTTTAACAGTTAGCTAAAGCGCAACTGCGCATGTGCACCAAAAAAAACTAACCCCAAAAGAGTGCAAATAAATCCACTCTGGTACACGTCACTCAAACACGTGACTGTTTTCAGGCCTGGCTCCTCAGTCAGGTAAACTGTGACTACAGGTGAACAGTGTGACTAACGTCACAGGTAAACAGCAGTGTAAACAAACACCAGGGTACACGAGACAAATCAATAATAGTGTTGGGGGCCCGATAAGAAGACCCGAAAGTAAAACTCCACAACAGAGAATATTTGTGTGCAACAAGTTGAAATGAAATATGTCAGTTAACGTTACCTGAAAATAACGGTTAAAAAATGCTAACAGCTGTAATATCAGTCCTACCTTTATTTCTGGTAAATTTAAATTAAATTAATGAATATGTTTAATACATATAAAGCTTCATACGTCTGTAGCCTGGGCTTTTGAAATATTTTAGTTTGAGGAAATGTAAGACTTTTGAGACGGCATCGAGCCGTTAGCTGAGCTAGCTAGCCGTTAGCTGAACTAGCTAGCCGTCAGCTGAACTAGCTAGCCGTCAGCTGAACTAGCTAGCCGTTAGCTGAGCTAGCTAGCCGTTAGCTGAACTAGCCGGTGTTCAGCTAACGACCGACGGGGCCGAAGTGAAACCGCATCACCGAGGTCCGTTCTAAGTTACCTTAGATTTGGAGCAGGTGACGGACCGCAGGGCTCCGAAGAAGATGGGCAGCAGCGCCATGAACACCAGACCGCCGTATGCCAGCGCCGTGCCCTCCGGAGAGGCGACGAACTTAACCGTAGCGTTGAGCGCCTCGGTCCCATTGGAGTCCGTGGCGTTCAGGGCGTTCAGGGCGTCCAGGACGGCGGAGGGATCAGGGGCTTGTTCCGTCTCAGCCATGGTTCTTCTTCTTTAGAGACAGGGTAGTACTGGCGCGGCGGCAGAGAGACTGACAGATGGGTGGAGGTGTGTTTCTCATTCATATACAATGGTGATGCTGCAGTAAGGCCACGTTTCCTAAAACACAGAGCAGAGAGAGGAGGCGGCGGAGGGGGACGACGAGGTCTCACTCTGCCGCTGTTTCCGGGCACCGTAGACATCACCGACACGTTCTGTAGCTGTCATCGTGCACTTCTCAGACGACAAAATGTAAACAAGGACAATTAAAGTAAAAATAATAATCCAAGACATGAGACATAGAACAGTGAAGAGGTTATAATACAGGACTACATAATGTATATATGCATATATATATATATATATATATATATATATATATATATATATATATATATCTGTACTGGGAAAATATACTGTATATATAATATAATTAGTGCTGGGCAAAGATTACAATTTTTAATCGCGATTAATCACATGGCGTTTTTGTTATGGCAAAGTTCAATAATGAATTCAAAGTAGTGTATTGTGCACTTTTATTTTAAAAGTACTGCTATATGAACAAAAGGGCAATAACATTTGGTTTGCAAACACTTTAAACAAATAAGGTTATTTTTAACAGCAGTATTCCCTTTACACAGTTGCAGATATATCTTCACTATCTGTGCTCAGTGTGCTGACTTTAATAAAGACACTTTACGCACAATTTAGGTGTATTTGCCCTTAACTCACAAGTTGCAGGTCGCATGTTTCATACTTAATGTGAATATAAGTCATACTTTGTTGGCATCTTATTCTGAAAACCGGATGTTCGTCCGAAGAAACCGGATGTTGTCTTACGGTAATATTTCCGCTAACTTTCTTAGCTCATTCTTGACACAAATGCACCTTGAGAACGTTCCTCAGACCGACATCTTCCACAACACGAACCGGCTGCAGCTTGTCTCCACTTCTCTGTAGCATCTGTTAGCTTGTCTTGCTTTTGTTCATCTCTACTTCTCCCACACGCTGCATCCAGTAGTCTGAAGACTTCCTCCACCGCTGCAACTGAGCAACGCACTTTCAAAATTAAAAAAATTAAAAAATGCAATTTTTGCAATAAAATAATTGTCGGCGTTAATGAATGAATGCGTTAACGCGATAATAACGCGTTAACTTGCCCAGCACTAAATATTATAAAATACAATCCTGTGGTAGAATATTACTGTACTGTGTTGTCTAAACATTAAATTACATTATAGTCATTTAGCAGACGCTTTTATCCAAAGCGACTTACAATCAGTGTATTCAACATCGGTTTTCGAGAGAACAACTAGTCACCAGAAGTCATAAGTGCGTCTCCTTTCCTCAAACAAGCATCTAAGAGCATAAACCAGATCATGAAAACACAAATCCTTATAATAAATGTAGAAAGTTGTTTGTGGTCGTTACGTTGTTCAGACTATAATGAACATTTATTTAAACCAGACGGTGAATCAGAAAATGAATCAAATATAACACCACTGCCTACTAGACGTGCTGGTCCACCCTCCAGACCAGTTGGTGGCGGTAAAGCACCAGTTCATTGTTTGTCAACCGCCAATAAACCTCAAAGAAGAAGAAGAAGAGAATGGGAGGAGTGTGAAGTAACACAGCAGCAGGTTTGGAGCCTCCACCCTGAAGCTGCAGGAAGCTCAGAGACACACGGTCGACCCTCCGCTCACCTGAACAGGTAAGAACACCAGCAGCACCAGCACTCCTGACTGGGACTGGACCAGTAGGGTCTGCTGGGTCTGCTCAGTGTGTGTGGGACTGATTACACGCTTGAAGGGGTGGGTTTAAAGTGTGTGTGGTCCACATTAAGGTGTGTTTGTTTGTTTTAATGTTTTCAAAGCTCTATCTTCCTGAAGTTACATTTAGACATGTGCAACACAGTGGTGCACTGCTGAAGATGTCTTGTGTGTTATTTTGTACACCTTTCTTCAAAATTCCTCCTGGCATGTTTGGTATTTTTACAAACTATATGTGTAAAATGAAGTTATGTAGAGTTGCAGCTGACGATCAATTCCATCATGCGTAAATCCACAGATTGCGTCTGCTGGTGAATGACAGGTCTGCACCACAGCGCTCTCCGGTCTGAGTTTTTTTTTGTCTTCCAACTTTAACTGTCACGCTGTCTTTTCATTCCGTGAAAGTTCGTTGGAACATTTTTGGTCGCCTAAAAACGATTCCACAATCTGTCGTACTTGGCTCCGCCTTCTTGTATCGCTTCTGGTTCCAAAAAAAACAAGATGGCGACGGCCACTATGCCGAACTCGAGGCTTCAAAACGTCAGTTCACTAACCAATGGATAAGCTATCCTGGGCCACGCCCACTTCTTAGACAGTCTTTGGTACTTCCTGTCGCTCATGGCGATGCCGTCAAGCTGCCTGTCGGAGAGATTAAAGAGATTCAATTGATTGATTATCACATGAGCAGGTAAAGCAGCAAATCATCAGAATTAAGAAGCTTTGAGTTTGAGAATATGTTTGTAATTTTGTTTGAAACAAATCATCCAGATAGTTTGGTGTAGTGGTGGTGGTGGTTTAGTTCTAATACATGTCTCTTGTGTTCTTTCACATAATTAAGTCGTGGTTTAGTTTTTCTCTTTACGAACTCATTCGGCTGTTGAGTCATTTGAGTGTTTTGGTGTTTTGACAACCAGATCGAGGGTCCAGCAGCGTTTAAAAATCTATGACGAGTCTGTCGTAGCCTACAAGAGACTTTAAAGTCAACCGGTGTTAAAGAGTAACTTGTTTCCGTGTTAATTGGTGACTTTGGGCTTACCAACCAGCACACTCGGAGCAAAGTGACCCATTCACATAGTTCTGAAGTGTAGAGTGTGAAACGGATTTAAAGGAGCAGTGTGACGCTGTAAGGGGAATCTCTTAGAATATAATATCAATAACTGTTCTTAGAACAAGCGTCGAATCACCTGAGACCAAGAATCGAGTCCCTCAGATCTACGGGAACCGGTCCTCTTCACAGAGCGAGTGTTCACTCTACTTCTATCTATATATATATATATATATATATATATATATATATATATATATATATATATACTCACTTCATCTTCTTCTTGTTGTCCGTTCTCATGAACGTGAAATCGGAGGAACACCTGGAAGGGAGCCCTCTTTAGATGTGAAGTGATTAGGTTCTGGAGGTCAAAGTTCACTGTTCATGTGGTGCTCAAACGTCGAAGGGGATGAAATAATGAAGCGATGACTTGTGACTGGTTTGTGGAGGCGGCAGTTCTAGTTTAGTGCAATATCAGAAAGGATTGATGGTGAAGATGGAATATAAAGTGATTCTTCCAGATTCTCCGTGAGCAGTGATGGTCAAACGCAGGTGAAGCTCCTCTGGTGGTGACTGGAGGTGACGGAGTGAACGTGTGTGCAAGTCAGACGTGATGTGTTGAGCTGAGCGTGTTTGAACAGAAGTCACTCTACTGGTCCTCCAGACCTGGGAGCGGCTGAGAGGCTGACTCAGTGTAGTCCTGATCCTCTATGAACCAGTCTCAGTGCAGTCCTGATCCTCTATATGAACCGGACTCAGTGCAGTCCTGATCCTCTATGTGAACCGGACTCAGTGTAGTCCTGATCCTCTATATGAACCGGACTCAGTGTAGTCCTGATCCTCTATATGAACCAGTCTCAGTGTAGTCCTGATCCTCTATATGAACCAGTCTCAGTGTAGTCCTGATCCTCTATGAACCGGACTCAGTGTAGTCCTGATCCTCTATATGAACCATATGAACCATATGAACCACCAGGGCCGATTGCAGGACGGCCCTGCACAGACCCAGACCTCCAGCAGAGACGGGTCCACCGTGGACAGATCCAGATCGGCTTCACCTGCAGCCTTGGACCTGCAGTCGGAGCTCAGCTCCTCCTCCTCCTCCTCCTCCTCCTCCTCCTCCTCCTCCTCCTCCTCCTCCAGGAGCAGAGCTTCTCCTCTCTGCTGGAGAACCAGGACTGAGGGTCAGACTGAGACCCTGCAGTAGTTGTCACTAGATATCAAATCCTCTCTTAACTCAGAAACATCTTGTAGCGCCTCTTAACGTGTCACCATCTTTTTAGAGTAGTCGACTTGTCAATCATCAGGAAAGAAAATTGCTAAATATTATAATTGAATAATCATGAAAGCAGAAAAGCTGATTTCCTCTTTTCTATCACAATAAAGTGGACATTTAGTTTCCTCATTGAATCGACTCTGACTCCTTCAGGACGAAGTGAACACGTCTGCTCTGTTTGGCTCAAACTGGTTTCTCGCTGACTTGGTGGTTTTGTTCCAGCGTTTGACGTAACTTTGCTTTGATGTGATGGTTTTGTTCAGTTCGCACGGTCGCTCACCCTGCAGGTCTGAGCATGCTCACACTGCTCCTCCCTCAGACCGGTCCAACCAGTAACCTGTGAGCAACGCTCGCTGCTGTGCGTCTGCTGCAGAACGCCTCCTCATCTCCTCATCAGACCACATTCGTCCTGTTAGTCCCTGGAGGGTCATCGGTGAATCCCATCGTGGGTGAAGGACGTGACGTGCAGTGAGATGAGCCTTTACAGCTGCAGATCAAATGACAACATGAGGAAAGAGAACGTGTTATTACTGCATCAACTATCTGCGTATGGTGTTCGTTTGAGTTCATTCACATCATGAGACGGAGTCTTCAGTCCCTCATGTTTCCACAATCGATCGTCCTTCATCGAGACGGAGGAAGACGACGTGAACAGTTAATAATAGAAACGAGTACTGATGGTGGTCCAGCGTCTGAGCTGTGTTTTCTTGGAGATTCTTTGGCAAAGAGCATCCTGATGAAGTAGAGAAGAAAGTCAAATGTACAAAAGTCCAATCATGTGAACAAGCGGTCCACATTATCTAGGGATGGAAAGTACTTTTTCTTAAGTACTTAAAGAAATATTTGCATTTTCTGCTACTCTTTTACTTCTACTCCACAGAAGGAAGTATTGTACTTTTGACGGTACTGTGCTTGTTCTACGACCATAACATTTGCTTCACTTCTGAAATACTGAGAGATGAACGCCGAGAAGCCAAAATACACTGCGAGCACTTCACGCATTTACAACATTTAAGTCTCATTTTCAATGTTGACCTTTCTTACACACTCGCTGCACATGTTGATCAGTGCAGCTGCTGACAACGAAACCTTCCGCCACGAAAACAGGTTTCTCTACGTTCTCCAGTTCTATATCTTGTGAGTGACTCCTCTCTGGTCCTCGACTGAACATTCACACACCGGTCTCTGCTGGAGGATCTGGGTCTGTCCACGGTGGACCGGTCTCTGCTGGAGGATCTGGGTCTGTCCACGGTGGACCGGTCTCTGCTGGAGGATCTGGGTCTGTCCACGGTGGACCGGTCTCTCTGGAGGATCTGGGTCTGTCCACGGTGGACCGGTCTCTGCTGGAGGATCTGGGTCTGTCCACGGTGGACCGGTCTCTGCTGGAGTCTGAGCTGAAGGAGGTTCTGGTGAACCTGCATGAGTTCATCTGGTTTCACCAGAATCCGACCCGGTGGCTCCGATGACGAGCATCAAGAACAACTCTATAGAAACAGACCATCTTCTCTCTGATGGTCTCTGTACTGATGGAGGTCTGATGGAGGATCAGGACTACACTGAAACTGGTTCAGGACCAGTTAAACGTTCCTCACTGTCACTTTAAGTCAAGTTCATTTGATTTATTTAGACCAAAACCACAGATTAGCCTGAAGCGCTCTACGATCTGTATCACTGCGTATGACTGGAAAAACCTTTTGACTTCATAACTGTTCATGTTATTCTGTACTTCTAACCACATCATTGACACCGTGTGTCTTCTGTTCTCTCCACAGTCCAACCATGGGGTCCTTCTCTCCTCGTCTACCTCTCCTCCTCCTCTCTTTCTTCACCCTGTTGGTCGAGGTAGTCGCAGCTTCAGACTTCAAGATCTGCGCCTACAATTTGGAGAGATTTGACTCTGCGAAAGCATCCGACTCCAGAGTGCTACACACTGTGAAACGGGTAGGACACGCACACACGTTCTGCCACTGTGATGATAATATTTCAGCTTACAAAAGGCAAACGGATATTATCTATCGCTTGTTTTCAGGACCCAATGTGTTTTTATTCTGACTACATTACATTCGTCCTGGAGAGGTGACTGTCGGGGGTCGAGGAGGCCGTTATTGGAGATAAAACTCTGTGAAGACGGTTCATTTAAAAAGACAAGAAGATACTTTCCTACAGAAAAGCTGAAACTAGATCCTAGAGACAAATGAGTGTCTGCTGCTGTCCTGGAACACAACATCTGAAAACAAATGTTACGGAGTCTGTTTTCATTGACACTAACTCAAAACAGAAATGCATTCACCTGTTTCCTGTCTCTGTGTGCAGATTGTGTCTCGCTGTGATATCTGTCTCCTGCAGAATGTGGTGGATTCTGGAGCCATCAGAACTTTGCTGGCTTCTCTCAACAGGTACAAAGAAAATGACCGAACCAGATCACACTCACTGCTTTCCCCTGTTTCTCTCTGGTACTGACAGTTGGTCTGTATTATGTGGTCTGTAGTATGTGGTATGTAGGTCTGTAGTATGTAGTATGTGGGCTGTAGGTCTGTGGTCTGTAGTATGTGGTATGTAGGTCTGTAGTATGTAGGTCTGTAGTCTGTAGTATGTGGTCTGTAGTATGTAGGTCTGTAGGTCTGTAGTATGTGGTATGTGGTATGTGGTATGTGGTCTGTAGGTCTGTAGGTCTGTAGGTCTGTAGTATGTGGTCTGTAGGTCTGTAGGTCTGTAGTATGTAGGTCTGTAGTATGTAGGTCTGTGGTCTGTAGGTCTGTAGTATGTGGTCTGTAGGTCTGTAGGTCTGTAGGTCTGTGGTCTGTAGGTCTGTAGTATGTGGTCTGTGGGTCTGTAGGTCTGTAGGTCTGTGGTCTGTAGGTCTGTAGTATGTGGTCTGTGGGTCTGTAGTATGTGGGTCTGTAGTATGTGGTCTGTAGGTCTGTAGTCTGTGGGTCTGTAATATGTGGTCTGTAGGTCTGTAGTATGTAGGTCTGTAGTCTGTGGGTCTGTAATATGTGGTCTGTAGTATGTAGGTCTGTAGTATGTAGGTCTGTAGTATGTAGTCTGGAGGTCTGTAGTCTGGAGGACTGTAGTCTGTAGTCTGTAGGACTGTAGTCTGTAGTCTGGAGGTCTGTAGTCTGGAGGTCTGTAGGACTGTAGTCTGGAGGTCTGTAGTCTGGAGGTCTGTAGTCTGGAGGTCTGTAGGACTGTAGTCTGGAGGTCTGTAGTCTGGAGGTCTGTAGTCTGGAGGTCTCTAGTCTGGAGGACTGTAGTCTGGAGGACTGTAGTCTGGAGGTCTGTAGTCTGGAGGTCTCTAGTCTGGAGGTCTCTAGTCTGGAGGACTGTAGTCTGGAGGACTGTAGTCTGGAGGACTGTAGTCTGGAGGTCTGTAGTCTGGAGGTCTGTAGTCTGGAGGTCTGTAGTCTGGAGGTCTGTAGTCTGGAGGTCTGTAGTCTGGAGGTCTGTAGTCTGGAGGTCTGTAGTCTGTAGTCTGTAGTCTGGAGGTCTGTAGTCTGGAGGACTGTAGTCTGTAGTCTGGAGGCCTGTAGTCTGTAGTCTGGAGGTCTGTAGTCTGGAGGTCTGTAGTCTGTAGTCTGGAGGTCTGTAGTCTGGAGGACTGTAGTCTGTAGTCTGGAGGCCTGTAGTCTGTAGTCTGGAGGCCTGTAGTCTGTAGTCTGGAGGTCTGGAGGTCTGTAGTCTGTAGTCTGGAGGTCTCTAGTCTGGAGGCCTGTAGTCTGGAGGTCTGTAGTCTGTAGTCTGGAGTCTGTAGTCTGGAGGTCTCTAGTCTGGAGGCCTGTAGTCTGGAGGTCTCTAGTCTGGAGGCCTGTAGTCTGGAGGTCTGTAGTCTGGAGGTCTGTAGTCTGGAGGCCTGTAGTCTGGAGGCCTGTAGTCTGGAGGCCTGTAGTCTGGAGGCCTCTAGTCTGGAGGCCTCTAGTCTGGAGGCCTGTAGTCTGGAGGCCTCTAGTCTGGAGGCCTCTAGTCTGGAGGCCTCTAGTCTGTAGTCTGGAGGTCTGTAGTCTGGAGGTCTCTAGTCTGGAGGCCTCTAGTCTGGAGGTCTGGAGGTCTGTAGTCTGGAGGTCTGTAGTCTGGAGGCCTCTAGTCTGTAGGTCTGTAGTCTGTAGGTCTGTAGTCTGGAGGCCTGTAGTCTGGAGGTCTCTAGTCTGGAGGCCTCTAGTCTGGAGGCCTCTAGTCTGGAGGCCTCTAGTCTGGAGGTCTGTAGTCTGTAGTCTGGAGGTCTGTAGTCTGGAGGCCTGTAGTCTGGAGGTCTCTAGTCTGGAGGCCTCTAGTCTGGAGGCCTCTAGTCTGGAGGTCTGTAGTCTGTAGTCTGGAGGCCTCTAGTCTGGAGGTCTGTAGTCTGTAGTCTGGAGGCCTCTAGTCTGGAGGTCTCTAGTCTGGAGGTCTCTAGTCTGGAGGCCTCTAGTCTGTAGTCTGGAGGTCTGTAGTCTGGAGGTCTGTAGTCTGGAGGTCTAGGGCCGTTCGTTACAACCTATAATTCATCTTTTAATCGACGTTGTAACAATTAATTTGACTTTGTTTCACAAAAGAGGAAGTTGTTCTTGGTTGATGGTTCATATTCACAAAGAGTCATTTGTTTAGACTTTCAGCTCATTAAGCCATGAAGAGGCTCATGGATTACACCGTTACCAACCAAGTCAGTTCCAGTAAACAGCAGTCTTTCAAAAACAACACAACATACAGAATGCTTGTTCAGGGAACAGATGAAAGTACGAAACACTTGTTTTATAAAATACTTCTTTATTCAACGACAGTCTTTAAATGGGACTTTGCCAACAGCATCAAATGTAAGTTCTCTCTCATGTTTGACTGTTTGAATGCAGACAAAGCGTCACCGACTAAACGAAAAGACTTGTAAAAGGTACTCTGAGAGTAATACTGCTGTAACCGCACCATGTATATTAATACAATATGGTGATCATTGTGTGTCTCCAACAGGGAAACTGACAGGTACAGTGGATTCTATCAGCATTCATAAGATCATCTAATCATCATCAATCATCTCAGTCTCTACTAACCTCACTGCCTGTAACAATAGAGTGCTGCAGGGTTGACTTCTTTTATTAACGTTACGGACAAAAATCAGCTCTCTGGCAAATATGCATGAATGCTACTTACACGTTATGTTCTGCAAGATAATCTTCACAAATGAACCACTTTCATGATGTTTGAAGCTCGAGTAGAATCTCCAGAAGTAGAAAGCTAACGTTAGGCTAAAGACCAACGAGACGCACGGTCACATGACTTCAACGTTGAGACCAAGTGGTTCTCAGTGACCAACTCATCACCTGCTCAGGACCCCTTGGCGTCCTGAGGGGTATCTTTGTGCGTCACGCTATCGCGCTCCTCTGTGGTTGCAGTTAGTGAAGGCGGATTCGTGAGTAGATGAGTTTCTGTGTTCGGCGTTATGACGTTTAACGTCACTGAAGACGTCTGTATTCTCATTGAGCCACCTAGACGTATAAACGCTTCACAAGTCACCACTGTTTTATATCGTAACACAAAAACGTTAAACTTTGTGAGTGACGGACCTTATTTCAGTTGTCCAAAGAAAAACGACCAAAATAACAACCCAGTGACTTCGAGACGAGGCACAACTGCTCATCTCAGGGTTTCCTGACTCATCTCTGCAGCACTCTATAGGTAAGACTTTATTCTGTGTAAGTGCTGTTACAGTAACTCTGCAACACTTCGGCTGACATCTGTCTCAACAGATGAGACTGGACGAGTCAACTGAGCAGACTCACCAAAATAAAGTGTTACAGCTAATTATGAAAGGGTTAAATTGGGATGTATGTTTTCTATAATAATGCATCTAATTGTGCCATGATTGAGCCAACGGGTATTATACAAAACTGTTTACATACTATACACACAATTCAGTTCATATATTTGACAATTCAAGAAATATCAGTACACTATACGGTTATCTGTACAATCTCATGTCATCTTATCAACAAACAACATTTTGGTGTTTTTTCCTTCAGACATCAATATTCCAAAGCTGGGAACAGACACGTAGAAACGTAGTTTCTTGAGGCTGTTACCGGCTGCTTGCACATATAGAAACGTAGTGGACCAAGTACGAAGCCTAGAGGGACACCACATCCAGGGACGGCAGATGCCGAACCAATATAATGAAGTAACGGATTAGATCAGAACTCACAAACCTATGCTGAATGCGTTTGGTGAGGCTGATGAGACGTAAACCTGCACTGAGGTGGATCAGAAAGACTTTCACTGAACAGACTTTTCTTACAGTTCACAGCAGGAATGGCGGGGAGATTAGAAAGTGTCCTACACATTTGTGGATGAACAGTTTTGAAAAAAAGGTGTATTATAAGATGTTATAAATACTGTGCATATTGAGCATAATACTCGTATGTACTTTTACTGGAGTATGTTAACGAAAGTAATCTTCTGGAATGATACTTAACACCCACACTTCCATTTGTTTCTATTTGTCTGTCAAGTACTAATTCTACTATATACCATACTCCTAATATCAAAAAAATAATCATTTCTAAAGTACATTTCATGATGGTGGTACATGTACACCATCTTTTGGCTCCACCTTAGAAATGACCCAATTTAACCCCAATGACTGGACCAAGGCTTGCTTTTCTCAGCAGGTAGCTGCTTTCTGTCTGGTGATGTCTAACATTGAACAATTTAATTCTGTCTCCGTTTGATTTGTCGGGATATGATTTATTCGCTGTCGCTGGTGGCTGCTTCCGGTCTGCTCACAGATTTTAGCTAGTCGACTACGCTAATGGAAAGTGGGATTTGCAAGTGCTCGTCTTACCGAACAAATGCGTGTCCATTGGTGTGCCTGGGACCATTCTGAAGGTAAAGGCCACAGATCCACATGGGATGAGAAGCACGATTCCTACATAGACGGAGGTTGTTGTGCGTGTGTGGATCTGTGGGAAATGTCTTGTCAAATACGCCATTGCTAAAGGAAAACATGCACAAGCTAATGTTGGAGCTAACTGAGGGCTGCCCCAGTGGTGGAAGAAGGACTACGATAAAACAATTGAGTCATTGTTTAGTAGAAGGTCTCCTGTGACTGATATCTGATTCTGTGACATTATGTCATGTTTCTGTTGTAGCTGCTCCAGGTGGAGAGTTAAAACCACTTCATATCCAGTCCGCTGGTTTAGTCCAGTTGGTCCCAACCGAGGGTTCGGGCCCTCCAAAGTGTCACTCGATAAATCTGAGGCCCCGTGAGATGATCAATGCCAGAGACCATGTGAGAAGTTTATTGTGAGAAATGTTTCTTTGGAGGAACATCTGAAACAAGACACTAGACACAAGAAAGTGTTCCCGATTGCTGCAGGCATTTCTTTATTGGTCACAATCAGGAACCACTGGTTCAGATTTTGTAATCTTATCAATCCTTTACGCTCAAAGTAACTAGTAGTCAGATGACTGTAGTGCAGAAATACAAGATGTAGTTGCGTTCCACCTCGGGGCTGCTGCCCAGCTCGGCTCCTTTAACTGCTGAGCTGTTCGCTAACTCATTCAGATGGAGAGCAGCTGCATGAAAGCTACGTTATCACGGGTTGATGGTCCTGCCTTCAATATGAAACCTGAGGTCAGGATTTAGGACAGTTTCCTGTTTTGAGCGCTGACTTCCTGCTTTACTTCAGCGATCAACTGTTTCTCTTTGTCCATGTGTTGTGTTGAGGTATGACGAGTACAACTACCAGTCGGTGTCCAGTGAGAGTCTGGGAAAGTCTGCCGCCGACATGCAGCGTTACGTTTTCATCTACAGGTAAGACACAGGGCCAGTCCTGGAGAGACACACCTGGATAGTCTCCCAGCCTGTGGGATGAATGACAATAATATAATGACAACCAATGAAAAGACATCAAGGAAATCCTTCCAGTGTGTCTGGGAGTCAGATCTGAGTCAGATAAAAAATGAAATAGATATTATTTAGTGATGTTCTTAAAATAAATGAAAAGTAGCATTTTACCTGAAGTTCTCTTCTTCCGGTGAATCTGGTGAATGTGATTTCTTCTTCTTCTTCTTCTTCTTCTTCTTCTTCTTCTGTCCAAACAGGATGGAGAATGTGAACGTGACTGGACAGCATCAGTACCAAAAAGAAAATGCCTTCGTCAGACAGCCGTTCGCCGTTCAGTTCCAAAGCAAGAAAACCGGTGAGTCGACACAAAACACAACTCGTTGTTTAGCGAGACAAACAGGAGGTCCAGAGGGTGGACACACAGGAGGTCCAGAGGGTGGACAAACAGGAGGTCCAGAGGGTGGACAAACAGGAGGTCCAGAGGGTGGACACACAGGAGGTCCAGAGGGTGGACAAACAGGAGGTCCAGAGGGTGGACAAACAGGAGGTCCAGAGGGTGGACAAACAGGAGGTCCAGAGGGTGGACAAACAGGAGGTCCAGAGGGTGGACACACAGGAGGTCCAGAGGGTGGACACACAGGAGGTCCAGAGGGTGGACAAACAGGAGGTCCAGAGGGTGGACAAACAGGAGGTCCAGAGGGTGGACACACAGGAGGTCCAGAGGGTGGACACACAGGAGGTCCAGAGGGTGGACACACAGGAGGTCCAGAGGGTGGACAAACAGGAGGTCCAGAGGGTGGACAAACAGGAGGTCCAGAGGGTGGACACACAGGAGGTCCAGAGGGTGGACAAACAGGAGGTCCAGAGGGTGGACAAACAGGAGGTCCAGAGGGTGGACACACAGGAGGTCCAGAGGGTGGACACACAGGAGGTCCAGAGGGTGGACACACAGGAGGTCCAGAGGGTGGACAAACAGGAGGTCCAGAGGGTGGACAAACAGGAGGTCCAGAGGGTGGACAAACAGGAGGTCCAGAGGGTGGACAAACAGGAGGTCCAGAGGGTGGACACACAGGAGGTCCAGAGGGTGGACACACAGGAGGTCCAGAGGGTGGACACACAGGAGGTCCAGAGGGTGGACACACAGGAGGTCCAGAGGGTGGACAAACAGGAGGTCCAGAGGGTGGACAAACAGGAGGTCCAGAGGGTGGACACACAGGAGGTCCAGAGGGTGGACAAACAGGAGGTCCAGAGGGTGGACAAACAGGAGGTCCAGAGGGTGGACACACAGGAGGTCCAGAGGGTGGACAAACAGGAGGTCCAGAGGGTGGACAAACAGGAGGTCCAGAGGGTGGACACACAGGAGGTCCAGAGGGTGGACACACCTACAGAAACGCCTCGTACAGGTCACGCGTTCGACTGTGCGGTGTACACTAGAGTTGGTGGTCTTCTGCCACTGAGCTTGATTGTGTCCAGTCAGACGTGTGAGGACGACGTCCTATAGCGAAATGGTCTTTGATGCTGTTGTCCTGGTGAAAGCCTCTTTAACAAAATATCTTATTTAGTTTTGTAGAAACACAGTTCAATGGTTAAAGAAACTGGAAACTTAGATTTAAACAGGCACAGCTTCCTGTTTCAGTGTCAAGAGTTTCACAATAAAAGCATCCTAGAACAAGCTGGAATTAACAGACCGTGCAAAAATATTTAGAGTTCAAGAACGAAATTAATTCAACAAGAAATTCAACAGTTTTCACCAGCCGTCATGTAACAGTGTGGGAAAGTTCATTCTTCTTCTTTTGGGGACAAAAACTTTGGTGTCTGAATTATTCCGTTTTTATCTGCTAGAATAGTTATTATTGTAAAAAGACAAACATCAATAGAACAGGTGATTACAGACTTCAACAGTGGTGCACATGACTGACCTTTACCCTTCCTCTTTCCTCTTTCTTTCCTTTCCTGTTCTTGTTTTCCTTCCCTTTCTTCCTTCTTGTCCCGCAGCGATCAGGACATTTATTCTGGTTCCTCTGCACTCTGATCCCAGTCAGGCCGTCCAGGAGGTCGACCGGCTGTACGACGTCTTTGAGGAAGTCAGCAAGAAATGGAGCAACACGGTGAGGAAATGATATCTGAAATGAAGATGTCGGATCTCAAACTGAATATGGACGACAGTTTCATCTGCTTTACGTCAACGGTGGTGAGGGGGAGTCTCTGGTCATCTGACGAAGTAGTTTAGTTGCCTGAACAATAGGTTCAGTGCTGCAGGGACTTCCGTCTTTGTGATTGAGGGCTGCACGCTGGTGTAGTGGCTAGCACCGTCACCTCACAGCAGCGGGGCCGGGGTTCGATCCCCGATCCCGGGCGGTTCCTCTGTGCGGAGTTTGCACGTTCTCCCCGTGTCCAAAGACGTGCAGCTTAGGTTACTCGAAATTGCCCGTAGGTGTGAATGTGAGCGTCTGTCTCTGTATGCGACCCTGAATAGGATAAGCGGTTTGGATAATGGAAAAAAAAAAGACATTAATTGAATTCAATTAATTTTGTACTTTAACACGTCCTCTGTCCCAGGACCCTCACATCGGAACAGGAACAACTTGAAGCCATTGCCATGTCTTGGTTGTTGGATGTCCTTATCTCAGATTCTGGCTGTAGCCATCTTTTTGTCTTTGCAATCAGAAGGTACACGAGAGGGCGGAGCTAAGTACAACCAAATGCTGAATAAGACATAATTAGAAGACTACAATCTTAAAATGAACTAAACGGTTGAAGCTGTAAGACAAAAGCTCAGACAACCCCAGACCGGACAACACCGTGGTAGAGACCTGTCAATCACTGAGTCCACCTCATGAAGCTTCAACAACGCTATAAAACATGCCTCTTTAAGTCACAATGCTCCAGGAAGACATTTTCTGCTGAAGTAAGAAGTCAAAGTGTCAACGCTTTACTTTAATTTGAAATCACTGTCAACTAACCAGCTGTTTTTGACAAACTATTTTAGTCTCCAGCTCAGGAGGCGTTCAGGGTCTCTGCCCAATCGAGGGACATCAGAGCATCAAAACAAGTTCCACTTTTTATCTTTACCTCATCCTTGAATAATGACGGGTATCTGCAGTGAACAGGAAGTGACCATATCTGGAGTGACGTAGAGACGCCGTATACGTCTCTGCTAGAGACCTGTCAATCACTGTGTAGCCCCGCCCTAAAGCATCCCCTGCTTTATGGTCTGTGTGACTCTAAATGGACCATAATGTACTAAATGAACATCATGCTGTATTGAAGAAGACTTGAAACTAGAGATTGAGACATAAACTCATGTTTACAATGTTTACTGAGGTAATAAATCAAGAGAGAAGTAGAGTCATTTTCTATATACTTCTATACAACCAGAGGAGTCGCCCCCTGGTGGCCACTAGAGAGAATGCAGCTTTAACACATGAAGCTTTGACTTCACTTTAAAGAACTTTAAAGAACCGGAGGTTTCCGCCTGCTGTAACTCATGAAGGTCTGAGGACTGAAACGTCAGTACGAGTCATCAACCGTGTGGAGGAGTCTTTGGTTCTTTAATAACTATTATCACTGTTTATTTAAAGTGTCTATTATGTTTGTTCATTATTCAACGCTGCAATAGATGGATCACTGTTGTATTTCTAAGGTTTCATGATGAGAAGTAATTATACTGGATTATTGCACAAATAGTAGTGTTTCAGGAAAGTAGTATTATCGTGATGCGTGTGCGTGTGCGTGTGCGTGTGTGTGTGTGTGTAGAATGTGATGTTCCTGGGAGATTTCCACGCCAGCTGTGCCTACGTGACCCGAGTCAACAAGAAGAACATCCGACTGTTCAACAGCTCCGGGTTCTTCTGGCTGATCAAAGACAAAGTGGACACCACCGTCTCCAGTGACACCAACTGTGCTTTTGACAGGTGTGTGTGTGTGTGAGGTGAAGAGGAATAAAGACACAAATAAGTGTAAAGCAGCACGAGATGTGCTCAACATTGTTCGATATTTCTGAATGTTTATTTATTCATTATCTTTTTATAATATTTTAAGTTTTTAAGCACCAGATTTCTGCTCCCACTATCTATATTCCTTGTGTTTCAGGATCGTGGTTCATGGGATACCATTCCTGAGGTCCATCCGTCCGTTGTCTGCCAACGTCTTCAACTATGTCAACGCCTTCAAACTACCCAGGAGCGAGGTCTGCCTGTCTGTCTGTCTGTCTGCCTGTCTGTCTGTCTGCCTGTCTGCCTGTCTGTCTGTCTGCCTGTCTGTCTGTCTGCCTGTCTGTCTGTCTGTCTGTCTGTCTGAGACTCAGATCGTTGATCGTTCAGGGCATGAATCAGACGTCGTGACCTCAAACTGCTCGTCAAGTGACAGAAATTCAGTCTTCTTATTCATCAAACACGTTTTTATTGTAAAATGTCATCTTTGCCTCCAATAGTGCAAACTGCACATCCTTGTTGTTTTGACTCTGTGCTCTGTTGCTTCTGTCTGCTGCAGGCGCAGGAGGTGAGCAACAACTTACCTGTGGAGGTGAGCCTAAAGAGCTCCGCCCTTCTCCTTCAGGCCACGCCCCTCCTGGTCCTCATCAGTGTCTCAGCGAGCGCCCGGTCCTTCCTGTCCGCTCTGTGATCGACTGCTTCTGTCTCTGAAGGCCTTTTTTACACGTTCACCTCTGAGGATCTGGTTTCTGTCAACATGCTTCAGAGCAGACTTTCTAACATTCACTTCACCTGGTTTATTGTGTCATGTGACCAAAGCAAGCCAACAGATAGAATGAGACATTCTGATTGTTTAGAAGACGCCAAATACGAATCATAGTTTTCATATTAAGGGTAACGATGCACGTGATGATGAAGATGGTGGCAGTAACTGCTCCACATGGTTTCTGGCTCTCAGATTATTTATCAAGTTCTGTTCTGCTCGTGTTCACTGTGAGTGAACGGGAGCAGAACAGACAGAAAGCTGTTTTACACTTTCTTAATGAATGTAAATATTGTACAATGAATTTTAATAACCCCTTATGACTGTTTGGCTTTTCTAGCAGGTGAGTCAGTGAACTGTTATTTTAGACGTCATAGTTTTCTCTGTTCCACTTTTACAGACGCTGATGTAAATACTGTCAGGATGCTGTAAGAAGTCCATTGTTTGTGTTCTTAATGCTCAGTAAAGCTTTTATGATGAAACAAACGCTGAAGATGTTGTCATTGTATGAAGCATGTTGACTTTTAACTCTTTAAAAACATCGCAGAAAATGTTATTTTGAAAGAAATGAAATCATTAGATTAACAGCAAAAATAAAAAAGTATCTTCGAGAAGACCAGAATAAATATGAAGGTAACAACTCCACCTGTACAGCAACTACGATTACTTATAATGGGCTATGATATAGATCAGCGGTTCCCAAACTTTTTAGGCCACGCACCCCCTTCTACATCCCGACCGGGTTCACGCACCCCCAACCCCCCCCCCCCCCCCCCCCACACACACACACCTTAAAAAAAAAAAAGCAACAGAGCCGCATAAAAATCGGACGAATGAGAGAACAGTTTGCTCGCGCGTGGCGTTTGTTTACAAGATAAAAAACACAAAAACTCTTCCTGCACCGTGCCTTCGAAAAGGTAACGGACGTAACGTTACGAAGGTAACGGACGATTGGCCAGATTGGCCACATCTGTAGGCTCGTCTACTTGCAGAGAGTAAAACTCACTCTTCTTCACGCGACCGACCAATGTAGCCAGGATGTCTTCGGACAAAGCATCGATGCGCGCGACAGTGTTGTTGGACACCGGGATCACGTCCAACTTTTTCGCTTCTCTCTCTCCAATCATACATTCCACCATCTCTTTAACATTTTTCCCTCTCCACCACCGCCTCTCCTCCCTATTACGCGGTCAGAATACTACCACAACACGCCGCCTGTCTTCGGCAGAAATGCGCTCATCCACGCACGGGAACAACACCGAGTTGTAATATATACCTCCATAACACCCCGCTACTCTCGGCTCATACCTCCCCAGCAACGAGGCACATCACCCGGTCACAATACCTCCAGAATGTCCCCCGGGTGAAATCCGGGACTTGGTTTTATGGTTCCGAGTGGCGGGCGCTCACTCGTTGGCGCCGGGACGCGAGGTCTCCAGCCGCCCCCGCCGTGAGGCACCCGATCGTCAGGTCTTCAGCCCTCGGAACAGGCCGCGGGTCAATAACTCGTGGGTGGCGGGGCAGAGGCGAGGCAGATCACAGAAAAATAATAAAGACTAGAGTACGGCAAAAGATATGTTGATGAGAAACGTATTTGTACGTCAAACACAAACGTAATCAGGGAGAAAATACGTTCATGGTAAAACGTAATTGAGAATGCATTTTAGTTTTGGGGGAACGTAATTTTTAGGAGACAGGACTGCACCGCCATTACATTTTTCCTCTCGCGCACCCCCTAGAGGCAGCTCGCGCACCCCCAGGGGTGCGCGCACCCCACTTTGGGAATCCCTGATATAGATGAATAATATACGGTATATCAATTAATAATCGTTCTAGAAGTTTGGATGAGAGTGTGATGCCTCTAACAGACATAAAGTGTGGGGTCAAGAACAGCTTCAATGCTGCTTTCCTCTTTTGATTTCACTGAAGATATGATTCTATGTTCAAGCAGCACACTGAGTGAAGTCTTTATCACTGAGCTGACTTTCCACCTGAACTACAATGAACTGAGCAACACTTCTCTGGTCTCTGCTCCTCATTGATTTGTTCATCAAGAACAAGAACGCACAAGTTCATTTCTAGAGTAAAAGCAGGTCTACCAAAGAGCAGAGATCAGGGTCCACATCCATCTCTATCCTTCCCGCCATCCTTCCATCTCTCTCTCGTTCTCTCTATCGCCCCCTGTCGTCGGTTGTGGAGAACTGCATTCCCTTACTTGGTTACTTCCTCCTCCTCCAGCCGGCGGACAGCTTCATAATTCCGGGATCCAGTGCGCTGTGTTTTGACCCGTTCACTACCGGACAGCCCGGAGGTCCTCTACCGGACCAAACGTTACGTTCACCCGCCGACATGCGCTGACGGGAGCCGGAGGGACCGTGTTCTTCCGCAGCTTCACGGTGAGTTCTCCGATTAATCGGAACAGCGACTGTAAACAAACGCGTTAGCTTGTCCGCTAACTTTACACCGCTGTGTGCTGAGCTAACTGTTAGCCTTCGTCACACAGCACTTTATTTAAATGTGTGTGTTTATGTCTGTCGGTACAGTTATTGATGTCATAACCAGCTGATGAAGTCACTGGACCCAGACGATGAATGTGTGTGTGTTTTATATATGTATGTATGTATATATGTGTGTGTGTGTGTGTTTGCTTTCTCTCGTGCTGATAACAGAGAATCAGCTGCGTTGTTGTTGTTCATGTACTTACACAGAAAGTAGTACAGATATCAATACACTTATGTTTATATATATATATATATATATATATATATATATATATATATATGTTAATATATATGTTAACATATATATATATATATGTTAACATATATATATATATATATACATATATATATATATATATACATATATATATATATATATATACATATACATATATATATACACATATATACATATATATATACATATATGTATATGTATATATATATGTATGTATATATATATATATGTATATATATATATGTGTATATATATATATATATATATGTGTATATATATGTATATATGTATATATATATATGTATATGTATATATATATATACACATATATATACACATATATATATATATATATATATGTATATATATGTATATGTATATGTATATATATATGTATGTATATATATATATATGTATATATATATATATGTGTGTATATATATATATATGTATATATGTGTATATATATATATATATATATATATATGTATATATGTGTATATATATATGTATATGTATATATATATATGTATATATGTGTATATATATATGTATATGTATATATATATATGTATATATGTGTATATATATATGTATATGTATATATGTATATGTATATGTATATGTATATGTATATATATATGTATATATATATATATATATATATATATATATATATATATCTCTCTCAATAATAAACAGGGTGCTGTAATGAATGCGTGTTTCTCAGTGTAAGCGGTTAAACGTGAGGTGATGTGACGGAGATTATTTGTTGATATTTGCGGTGGATGGAAAGTTAAGCTTCTGGAGAGAGAACATGTGCTTTACACTCGAGCAGCTCTGAAGGTACGTTTGTAGTTTTTATGCAGTTTGAAAAAAGGTAAAACAGATAATCTGTAGTTTCACTCTCTGATCAAATAATCATGAAACCAGCGAAAGAAACATCCAAACAACTGGTGTGTTTGTGCAGCGCGCCTTTCAGTTCGTTCATTCGATGGAACACAGGAGGAAACAGACGTTTGTTTCAATCGTTTCTTGTCATCAGAATCAAATGAAAACACGTTTCACGTGTGCGTGACCAGGAGGGTCATAGCTGCTCTTCACCCTCCCGGGGCTCCACACCGGCTCACAGCTCTTCTGCAGATGTTACATGACGTGTGTGAACAGCTGTTGCTGAAGACCTCCAGGTGTTCCTCGTCCTCTTCACCGCGTGACGCCTGCTGCGCTACCGCTCCGTCGCGGCGCTGCCGCAGTTTTTTAATGAGTGAAGCTTCAGTCGTCCCTGTTGGATGATTACTGAGCCTTCGAGTTTCAATGTGTTCCCCTGTTGTCTCTGCAGCCCCCCGGCGGCGTCATGGCGTCCCGGCTGCTCTACCGTCTGAAGCGCTCCTTGTTTAAAGACGGTCAGGGGGCGGGACCTGAGCAGGAAGCCCCATGTGGACAGGAAGAGGAGGAGTTTAAAGAGGACGGCTGGGAGGCGGAGCTGGAGGAGGAGGAGGAGTGTGTGACCGATCGGTTGGGGGGGACGCTGTGCTTCGACGGCGGCGGCGGAGGAGGAGGTGAAGGAGGCGAGGGCGACGGATCGGGGCTGGACAGCGACTCCGACTTCCTGGGAGAGTCGATGGAGGAGGGGCTTAGCAGCACAGGTGAGCCTGCGACATCATAAACTGCTGAAAGTGAGGTTTTGCTCGTACGAGTGTTCCAGGTGGGATTCATGAGGAGGTTCAGACCTGCTCTGCTCCATTTCATTCAAAAACCAAGAAACGTGTCACACTGTGGAGCTCGGCGTCCTGCAGCCAGACAACAGGAGGCGACGACGCCATGAACATGCTTCACGGATCATTTACGCGTTTGTTCGCTGGCGGCGCGTTTGCGCGATGATTCTATTGGTACTGAAGAGAAACTTCTTATTGAATCCTGCGTTTCATTAGTTACTCGCCGAGGAATACACGTGTGTCGTAGATTAGAGTCGCGGTCGATTAATGTCACCTGACCCCTCGTCTCACCTGTAGACACCAGTCCTGTGGGCGTGTCCCCGGCGGGCCCCCCCGCGTCCTTCCTGCTGACTCGGCAGCTTCAGGAGAGCTGGAGGACCGTGCGTGGACCCGGTGGAGGAAGTCCCACCTCGACCGGGAGGCAGCTGACAGACGACTTGCTGTTCGAGGTGACGGACGCCAGCGTGGTGACGGACGCCTCCCCTAAATACGTGGTGAGTTCAAAGAGCCGGGGGGGGGGGGGCGGGGAGAGAGAATCTTTATGAACCGGCATGAGTCGGCACTTTAAAGAGCAGACACTTCCTAATAATCAGAAAGCCTCTTGTCTCCAGCTGTACACCATCCACGTCATCCAGTCCGGCGGCAGCGACAAGACTCCGGCCGTCATCACCCACCGATACTCCGACTTCCAGCGGCTCCACGCCGCGCTGCGTCATAACCACCGACACCAGATGGAGCGCGTCTGCTTCCCGCGTGAGTAGAAGTCCTGTCGTCTTATCTTAAGACCGTTTCAACTGCTAAACCAGCTTCCTGTTTGTGCAGGAAAGAAGCTGCGCAGGAACTTCACGGCGGAGACGATCGCCAAGCGGAGCCGAGCGTTCGAGCAGTACCTGTCTCACCTGTGTTCCCTGTCGGCCCTGCGGGGGGCGCTGTGCGTCCGGCAGTTCTTCTACCTGACCGACCTGCAGACCGGACAGCTGCTCATCAGGTAACACTGACACACCGCTCGCATCAATGTCCGTTCCAACCACATCTACCGGCATCAAAACAGGAAGTCAGTGGCACAGTAGTAAAGCCCGCCTCTAGCTTGATTTGATTGGCCGACTCTGTCGATTGTGACATTGACGAGCTGGTGCTGAAAAGTTAACAATCGGAGGAGGAAAAAAACGGTTTTACAAGCAACCAGGCGGCAACTTTCGGTTCTTTAGAGTTCTCCAAAGCTTCATGTGTTAAAGCTGCATTCTCTCTAGTGTCCACCAGGGGGCGACTCCTCTGGTTGTATAGAAGTCTATAGAAAATGACTCTACTTCTCTCTTGATTTATTACCTCAGTAAACATTGTAAACATGAGTTTATGTCTCAATCTCTAGTTTCAAGTCTTCTTCAATACAGCATGATGTTCATTTAGTACATTATGGTCCATTTAGAGTCACACAGACCATAAAGCAGGGGATGCTTTAGGGCGGGGCTACACAGTGATTGACAGGTCTCTACCAGAGACGTATACGGCGTCTCTACGTCACTCCAGATATGGTCACTTCCTGTTCACTGCAGATACCCGTCCTTATTCAAGGATGAGGTGAAGATAAAAAGTGGAACTTGTTTTGATGCTCTGATGTCCCTCGATTGGGCAGAGACCCTGAACGCCTCCTGAGCTGGTGACTAAAATGGTTTGTCAAAAACTTCTTACTTCAGCAGAAAATGTCTTTCTTGAGCATTGTGACTTGAAGAGGCATGTTTTATAGCATGAAGTGGACTCAGAGTTGAGTTTGTGTTGTTTCGTTGAGGGTGGGACGTTTCCAGGAGGCTTTGGGTCCGCTGCTCAACGCCAAGAGACTGCAACACAAACTGGGCTGGGCGACTTACTATGACAATCGGGCTCAGGCTCCGCCCCCGGCCTCCTCCCATTGGTTCTTCACCTTGGTGGGTCTGTCGAGCTGTTTCCAGGAAGTGGACCAGCTGGAGGAAGCCCGGGACCACTGTGACGACGCTCTCCGTGTCCTGACCCCCGAGGCGGAGGACGGGCCCCTCCCACTCCCGGATAAGCCCCACCCACTGACCGAAAAGCAGGAAGCGTCGCCGCAGCACGTCGACCGGCCACACCCCCTCCTGTTGCCGTTGTTGCGGGTGGTGGTTCGGCTGTCATGGCAGACGGGACGGGACAAGCGGCAGTGGGAGGAACTTCTGCAGCAGATGGAGGAGCAGGGGGCGGGGCTAGTAGACAATCAGCCAACCATTAAAGAGTTCCTGTTCAAACACGACCTGCAGGAGAGTGAGGGGGAGGGATAGAACAACACGCACACACAGACACACTGCAGAGTACAATCACTACGCTACAACATTAGTGCTGCGGCCGCTGTGCAGAAAAAACAATTATGAGATTTAGAGAATAAAGTTTAAATATTTTTTTAAAAAGCCGTAATATGGTGAGAAACAAAAAGGTCTCAATATTTCATGAATTCAGTCATAAACAATATATTTATTTTTCAACATTATGAGAAAATGTACGGAAGCCCTGAGAGGACTAAAGGGGGTTCCAGGTCATTTTTCCAAGTGTTTGTTGTTGTAATATTCATTTCTGGCCACAAGAGGCAGACGTGCACCACTACCACTAAACGCAACGTAAGTATATTGTTAGCAGGTTACGTAACATTAAAACTCGTCTGGAGTTCTGTTTAGAACAGGAGCTAGTGGTGCGCTTCAGCCTCTAGTGGCCAGAAATGAGTATTACAACAACAAAAGACACTTTTATTGTCTTAAACACTTTTTCATTTTTTAAAGATTTTTTTTGTTTACATTTTTACACGACACATTTTTCCTCACTTGTTTCTCAGTTCTTCTATAAATAAGTCAAAAATTGTGACAAGAAAAAGTTAGATATATATTAATTATATTATAATAATAAAGTGTTGCAATGTTATTAGATAGAAGTCATAACATTACCAGAAAGGACATAAAGTTTAGCTTTTTAAGAAAAGTAATATTTTAAAAAACAATTTTAGTGAAAATATATTAATATTAATCACAACTTATTTTCCTTAAATATTCCCACTTTATTCATTCTATCTCTATTCTAATGTTTTCTTCAGATCGGCCGTAATACTCCGATCGTTCATGTAATAAATCGTACTTTAAAGCCTTAAACCGGTTCAGTGACGCTTCACAGGAGACGAGCTGCTCTGACTTCACAGTAACAGCAATAATAACCCCGGAGCCGTAGTCAACTTTATTACTGTTAACAGTTCATAACAACTACAATTCATAAAGGGACGACATTACTAATTTAACCCTTAAAACGATGTGAAATCCAACCAAAGTTATTCACAAAGCATCTTGGCACTGAATACAAATGTGTTGTAGAAGCTTATAACCGCAAATAAAAAGGCTATTATATAAATATATATATATATATATATACATATATATATATATATTTTTTATCTTTTCATAATCTTTTAATATTTTAAAATTTTTAATCGTTGCCCAGCACTTATATTATATATACATTATATATATATATAATATAAGTAAGTGCTGGGCAACGATTACAATTTTTAATCGCATGTATTTTTTGCGATTAATCGCATTGTTATGGCAAAGTTCAATAATTAATTCAAAAGTAGTGTATTGTGCACTTTTTTTAAAGTACTGCTATATGAACGAAAGGGCAATAACATTTGGTTTGTAAACACTTATTAAAACACATCAAGTTGTCGTTAACCGCAGTCTTCCCTTCACACAGCAGCAGTTCTATCTCTTCTATATCTGTGCTCAGTGTGACTGTGTGTGAAACGTTCCACTGCTGTGAACAGAACATGTTTCACACGTTTCAGATAAATGTCACATTCATGACAGTCAGAGCATGTTCAGCAGCTCTACTCTTCATCACTATGACCCAGCTCTACTCTTCATCACTATGACCAGCTCTACTCTTCATCACTATGACCCAGCTCTACTCTTCATCACTATGATGCAGCTCTAATCTTCATCACTATGACCCAGCTCTACTCTTCATCACTCTGATGCTGTAACTCAGAGGTGATGATGGTTAGTTACCCAGCGATCAAAGAATAAAGACACTTTACCCACAATGTAGGTGTATTAGGTGCAGGCAGCGTGTTTTATACGTGTGTATATAATTCATACTTTGTTATCTTATTCTGAAATATCTTATTCTGAAAACCGATGTTCGTCTGAAGAAACCGGATGTTGTCTCACATTAATCTTTCCGCTAACTTTCTTAGCTCATTCTTGAGGCTCATACAAAGTCATACGATGCCGATACCAATCGACACTAATCGACTCTGATCGACTCTGATCGACTCTGATCGACTCTGATCGACTCTGATCGACACTGATCGACACTGATCGACACTGATCGACTCTGATCGACTCCGATCGACTCCGATCGACTCCGATCGACTCCGATCGACACCGATCGACTCCGATCGACTCTGATCGACACCGATCGACACCAATCGACACTAATCGACTCTGATCGACACTGATCGATACTAATCAGCTGCAGTTTGTCTCCACTTCTCTGTGGCTTCTGTTAGCTTGTCTTGCTTTAGTTTGTCTAACTAAACTTCTCCCACACGCTGCATCAACGTAGTCTGCTGAAGACTTCCTCCACTGCTGCCAGAGAGCAACACTATCAAAATAAAACAATGCGTTAACGCAGATAAAATAATTATCGGCGTTAATGAATGAATGCGTTAACGCTAAATTAACGCGTTAACTTGCCAGCACTAACTAGACGTCCTCACGCCGACTCGTCCGCACTCACGAGGTCCACGCTGCATTCTCTCCAGTGTCCACCAGGGGGCGACTCCTCTGCTTCTATACAAGTCTATGAGAAAATGACTCTACTTTGGTGATTGACAGGTCTCTACCACACACGTATACGGCGCCTCTACGTCACTCCTCAGTCCATATATGGTCACTTCCTGTTCACCGGTTGCCGTTTTATTGTGGAGGGACCCAGTGATGCTAACTTCCTGTTGAAGCTACAAACCTACGTCGTCCCTGCAGCTCTCTGAGAGTCAGAGGAAGAAGAAAACACAGGTTGAGTGTTTACTGGCTCACACTCTTCTTCTCTGCCTGGTTTCAGTGGAATGACGTGAAAACTGTTAAATGTTTATTTGAGTCCTCGAGACGATAATCGATTCACTAGTGAGACAAAGAATCAAACTACATCTGGAGCGTCATTCTCACTCTTCAGACTGCTCCAGTGTTTCTGAACTGTCTGCTGGATGTGTCACTTACATACATTTACATGTGAGGGACATTTTATTGCACTTTTCTTGAGTCGTAAATCAGCTTCGTGGATGTTTTTCACAAAGTGAAAGTGGAGATTTCAAATGGAAGCTTGGCCTGTTGGCAGCGCGAGATATTCAGCCGTTAAAGATTAAATCACGGATCATATCCAGCTGCTTTTACACTGACGCATGTGTGATTTCTACGTGTGTCGGGTTGGATGAATGGATGAGGGAGTTAAATAGATTCACATCAGCAGGAAACAATGAAAGTCAAGTGATTTAAAAAGGGACGAAGCACATTAATGAAAGAGAAACTTATGAAGCGGTGAAAGATCCCGATGACCTGAATGAGACGCACGTTCAGATTCATACGATATTATATACAAGCTGCTGACTCGGGGAAACGTTTCATCATTCGTGCTTTCATGTTTCTAACGAGGTGATTCTGTTTGTGCCGTTGATCCTCTCATGAGGTCCAATAGTTCCACGAAATAATATTCCTGTAGTTTGGACACAGTTCGGGGGAAACTGCAAATATCTGAGTC
This sequence comes from Melanostigma gelatinosum, assembly GCF_949748355.1. Taxonomy (NCBI): domain Eukaryota; kingdom Metazoa; phylum Chordata; class Actinopteri; order Perciformes; family Zoarcidae; genus Melanostigma; species Melanostigma gelatinosum. The sequence continues at coordinate 27,173,985 of NC_136641.1, read as the reverse complement.
GTTATTTCTTGCGTTTCCTCTGACTGAAGGTTTACATGGTCACTTATGAAATATTCAGAGTTTGGGGTTTTTGTCATATTCAGAAAAAGATGAAAGTTTCACAATTCCGATGCAAAGTTCCTCTGAATGGATTTCAAGAAGAGACGCACTTGTTGTGGCCTCTACGTTCAGATTAAAGTCTTTCGTGTTTTTTGTGTTTCCACTTTGAACCAAACTGAGTTTCAACTCTTTCTCTCGTCAGTGGATATTTGTACAACATGGATTCAGCAGAAACTGCTTCATGGAGCGAAATACAAGTATATATTATGGAATAAAGTTTGTTACAAATTCCAGATTTCTCCGTCGTTATTCCTTCATGTTTGACCGTCGGGGGGGGGGGGGGGGAGCTTCATTCTTTAATTATTATTTTACAATTTGGTTTTATCAAAGGAGAAACATTTTGTAGATGTTTGTCTGTAAATGACATTGAAATGAAAACTTGACTTTAACTGTGAATTAGTCCGAGTTGAGTCCCGATCGTCTTTATGACCGTCGGTCCGTTAAAAGGAAACGTTTTCTGTTGTGATTGTGTTTCATGTTCACAGCCGATGCTTCGGCCGCTTCATTGAAGAGAACTGTTTAAAAACCAAAGGATGAGCGCCTGCAGGCCGCAGGGACGTTTCTGCTGCGAGCTTCGTAGAACAATGGACTGGATCCGGTTCACAATCAAGAACAATATTTAATGTACGACACAAAGTTCACTTTCAAGCTGAATCAACGATCAACAGTAATGTTCTGGAGAACAGAGAGCGAGCGCGTCTCACTCACAGGTCTGAGTTCAGGTCTGAAACACGAGAGCGGAAGTGTTGTGAGGAATTCTCTCCAGAACACTCTCATGTGCCCGACAGTTGGACCGAAACAGTCAGAAAAGATCTGAATGACTCCGTGGCGATCAGTGATTGGCTCCATTTGACTTCTGGCCCCTCCCATTATCGATCCTTCAGCAAAACATCTGGACTCTCCGTCGCGGTCGGATCAATCCCACTGCCCCGCCCCCATTGGCTGCATGTCCCACCTGACTCCCCGTCTGACCCTCAAACTGTTCTTAGTGTTTTAACACCTTTAGTGACTGTACTTTTATGATTTAATACTTTCAATTCGTTAATATACTGTAACACATAATATCTTCTATAAGCAAGAATATTGTAAACATATTGTGACGAACATATTATTATTGTGACGCTTCCACTCATCACGAGGAGGTTATTTAATCCTACTTATAATGCGTTTAATACTGAAATCCTCCACAGAACTCCACAGACTGCTTCAGTATTCATAAGATTCATAGAGATGTGGTTTGACATCGATGCATGAGATAAAACGTTTCCACTCTTTAGTACTTATGTGTTGAAGGTATTTTTTTTAATTAATTTCGAATTAGATTCAAATTTAGTTTCATGCATCTCAGCCTGATAACGTTTTCATCTGTTGAACATTTTAAACATAAAATCAGTGTCGAGTGTTTTCTGCTAAAACGACAATAACGGCATTATACCGTTTCCCAGAAACAAAAGCATTTCGTTTTTTCCGGATTTATTTTTCTAGGTTTTCTATTTCTTGATTTGTTTCCTGATTTAAATTTTTCCTGATATGTTTTCTTGTTATAATTCTTTTATAATATATCTTTTATTATATTTTTCTCTCACAGCTGCTGTCTTCTTTGTTGTAATTCCTCAGTCTCACCAGCAGAGGTCACCGTGCAGCAGCAGTCAGATCCCTCAGGTCAGCTGAGGAGTGTTTAGCTCCAGCTGACAGTAGATCACCAACATTACATCACTCCGCTGGCTGTCCGTTTTTTAAACGTCGCTGCTCGTCTCTAGACAGCTGGCTTGTGTTAGCTGTAAATAAATGAGTCTCGTCGTCGTCTTCCTCCTCCTCCTCCTCCTCCACAGAACATCACCATGGTGACAAGGCCAAGATCTGAGAGATCAGCTGACTACAGACACCAGTTGCCACAGCAACGGTCACGGTGTCGACTCTCACGTTGAGTTTGTGACAAAAACAGAAGAAACGCAACAAGATGCAGATCAGAGCTTTGATGTTCTCCTTCAGAACCCCAGAATAATGTGCCTCATGTTGCATTCAGCAGGTCAGTGATGGTGTTTAATCGACATTTAGTTATCTTACTAGCAGGAAGAACACAGTTAATGACAATAACTTGTTGATTCAAGTGTTCCAGATGTTCTGCAGATTTTATACGAATTAACAAAATCATTTAAAATCAAATGAATGTTTCTTTCCGTCCACATATATATATATATATATATATATATATATATATATATAAATAAATAAAACACCTAGTTAAATGTCAAATGATGTAAAAAGCATGTTGAGAACATGACGGCAACATGCCATTTGTGTTCATGTGAGGAAGGCTTCAGCCTCCTCATCCTCCTCACACGTCTCATGTTTCCAGCTCTTCATGCTTCGCATCATTGAAGTCTCTTTTATACTTCTCATACTAATATTTCCTCTCTTGGCATCATGGGAGTTTTTCATTCCCCAGAAAGCTGCACTCGTGGATGTTTTCAGAACAAATACATTTGAATACTAAATCCACTTTATGTATTTAGTATTCAAATGTGTTTGTTTGTATTCTGTATATTTAGTTTGTGCCACAGAGAGAAGTGACTTCACTTCACTTAAGAACACAAGTCAAAGAAATCAGATTCAACACCATATTATTATTATTATTATTATTATTATTCATGGTTCAGAGGTTTGAACTGTTTGGTGCCAAATGAAGACATTTCATTTGTACGCTTGCAATAAATTCTCGTTAGTTTATTGTGTTATCTAGAACGTCTTAAGATACAGATATAAATGAACTTATATAGAAAATACATGTTTTAAATAGAGCTTTAATTTCAAGGACATATTTTTTTCCTATGATTTGAAATGAAAGATCATTCCTCAAAATATGCTCGTATCTTTTCTTCTGACTCTCCAAAACAAGATCACAATTGAGATGTTTGTATTCTATAAATGCACATGTAATCAGCACAACGACCACTTCCAACTTCCACTTGTTTATTTCAACAAATCAGATTATAAATAGTTTTTAGAAGCGTCGCTTCCGTTCAGATATGTTTTTCAAAATAAAAGCCCAGTCTGTGAAAATAAATACAAGACAATATTTGTTATCACTCATGACACTTTAGGCAATCATTGAAATGCTCGTTCTGTGCTAATCGGGAGTTAGCGCGCTGTAGGCTGAGACGGCGATGATAGAAGCGTGCTGATGCTAACAGCTGATCGTACACTAGCGTCTCCGCACACTAGCGTCGCAGGATGTCTGTGAGAAAGCAGAAGTAACCTACTGAAGGCAAAGTATATACGGATAAAGAATATAAAAAACTAATATGATTATAAAATATACCTTTACGTCATACAGTGAAAGTTCTTCTAGATTGTCCACAAACCAAAGTTACACAATAATCTTTGGCTAAACACTACTAACGAGTTAGTATCAAACTTCATGTTGTTTCTCTTGCATGACCACACGCGCACTCACACACACACACACACTCTCTCACACACACACACACACACACACAGTGTTTAGAAAAAGAAACCCTTAAATATATTCATTTGACGAGTCCAACTTCATGACACAAAAACTGTCTTCAAGGTTTTCATTTCCTATGAACCTCCACAGAATATGAAAATAAATTAATATTTTCTCATCTTTAACAAAATTGCATTGCACAGTTTCATTGTTTAACTTATTATTACATCATAACATTTAACCCTGATTAGCAGGTCACAGATTAATCCGACCACCCATATTGGTTCGTAGCGTGTATGTCTCCAGTGTAATCGCACTACAACAGTATAGACGGACCTCTCGGGTGATTCAAAAGAATCTGATGTGATATTTTGGAAAAGAGAAACTACCTGATTTGACTAAGTGATTAAAAGATGAAGTTCCATCGTTTGGTTGGATTTGCTGCTGATGTCTCATTTTGTAACGAACTACAACAAAGTGACCCGAGTATCTCTCACGTTCCGTGTACTCACTATTCACAAACGTATATAAATACATGAAGACCACTTGAATTACAATTTACTGAAAGATTATTGTGGATTTTTGTATCTAATGACGCCCCAAAATAAACTGCCTATCCTAGCTTTAAATAAGCTACAGCCAGCTTAGCTTAGCATGAAGCTCTGTCTAAAGGTAACTAATATCGGCCCACCAGCTCATCTAAAGCTCAATAATTAACACAATATATCTTTTTAGTTAAAGTTTTACCTGATGGACGATTTTGATCTGCTCTAGCCAGGCTAGCTTTCAGCTTTCAGTTATGCTAAGCTAACCGTCTCTTGCGTGGAGCTTCACAGCTTCCCTGTTCTGTTAGTAAACATGATGACGTATTTTTGTTGGCAAAGCGTAGGTGGAGGCAGAAATATTCTCTGACCATTTTAGTTAACGTTGGCTAGCAAGAGAGGACAGCTTGCTAGCTAACTAGCTATCTTGTCCATCTACAAAGCTGGCTAGTTAGCTCGCGAGCTAGTTTCCGAAGAAGTAGGAATGAGGCAGAGGGACCGTTCGACCCAGCAGCCACCAACCTGCTGTTGGGCTGACTTTCTTTAACCAGTGTAGCATTAAGGCATGGTGGAATAGCAAGCTAGCTAAGTAGCCAACTGTCCGCTACTTAGTAGTAGTTGATTTTATCCCACCATGCTTTCAAGCTACACTGGCTGCACAAATAAGACTCAACAGCGGTCCATCTCTTCATCTCACGAACAGTTTATCCTGGAGGAGGTTAGCAGAAGACTAAGCTAAACTATTATCAACATTATCTCTCCATCTGTGAAACAGTTCCGCGATATTGTAGCTCGCTAGAGTCTAGAATCACGAGTTCTTCATCTTAAAAGTATATGCAATATCAATTCTGGCACCCAACAACACATGCAGATGCCATTTTGGATGTGTAACTTTAGCCCACAACCCTGAGGTGCTTCCTGTTTGCCTCCTTTCTTTTCTTTGTCCTTTGCCTCCAGCCAACATCGTGACGTAATCATGTCAATTATGTTAATAATTAACGATTTAATGTTTATTCCTTTAAAGATTCCTCTTCAGACCGCTATAATCACTAAATATATCAGAACATTTTCAACCAAATAGAAGTCTTTAGAAATAGAAACCCGGTTGCACACAGTGCTTCATGGAGCCCTCTCTATCGCGTCTCATTTATTTACACTACAAGTCTGTCTGAGATTGAAATTGTAAACCAGCCAGTACAGAGCGGTGAACGCGGAGACTAAAGAAAGAACATCATCGTGGTGAAACGGCGTCTTACGGGATTTAGAGGCTGTTTGATCAGAAAGGTGCCGGCATTACGAGCTTTCACTTCAGACAGTCGAGCTTGGACATTTCATGGCACGGAGACGGAAACAAAGGCAGTAAAACCAGAAAGATGGAGACACTTCTCCCACAAGGCAACACAAACCGATCGTGTGATATCTGAGACCAGTCATTGGCAGTCTGGTGTGTGAAGAGTCTGACCAGTACTCCCAGTGCGTCTGTTCACTGCTGCAGTGTGAAGCTCACGCAGCTCTTTAGCGTCCCGTTACAAACCTGCAGAAAGTCAAGCGTTCAGATCGGAGGTTCTTGTCATAGTGTTGGTTTTTAACTCAGTTCAGATTCAATCAGTTTCTCCAGAGTTGATGAAAGCGCCGCACATTTCTGCTGATTTCAACCTTTTTTTGTGCTGAGCTTGTTGGTGATTTTTCCTCCTGGACCCCAGTTTGTAGTTTTGGCCATCCAGATACACTTAGAATGCAATGAGCGTCCAATTTAACCGTATTGTTAAACACGTTGCAATGCAATGTGAAGACGGCAATAAACATTAGTATTGTCAAACCCAGTGAAGGTTAACACCAACTCTGCATCTCTACACATCTTTCAGCTTTTGTTTCTCCAGCTATGCATTGACTGTGTGGTTGATTCCATCAGGCTCTCACCAAACTGCCCAAATACATGTAAATTGCAGCAACAGTTTCTAGCAAACAAGCTTTTTTATCACATTGTGGGTCAGAATAGCTAGAAAATGATGCTGGCTCTGGATGCAGTAGTACATCCTGGTATTTTTGGCATTACGCATGTTACATACTATAGAGAGGCAAAGTCAGGACCGGTCCGCTGTCCTCCATGGGACCTTATTTCGGAAAGAAATATGTACGGTAGTCAGCGGCGAGAGACAAACATCATTATGATCCCGTTTGAATTGTGCCATGAATTACACATATGATGTTTGTCAATTTAAAAGATGATAACCTGATGTGTGTCATCCAGCGACTCTTTTTATCAGCCAGGAAGAGAAAGAACGAGTGAGACCTTGTTGTTGGTGTGAAAACATCCTGGTACGAAATACACAGGCATCGTAGCTTCAGAGACGCGTACAAAACCTTTTGGGTGTGTTATTTTTCTAATTAAGTATATTCAATGTCTTATACTTCCAATAGTATTACGACAAAATGCACCTTATTGACGTGCAAAATGATCTTTCAAAGTGACATACATAGGTGTAACTATGGCAAAATGCAGGTTTCTTGCCATTGACTACTGTACACATTCCTTTCCCATAGGGGACACTGGAAGGGGAGGGACTTCACCTCTCTGTTGAGACATACGACATCTCTTTAATTCTAAATAACATGTTGGTATGGAAGCTGGTCTCTCTTGAAAAAGAGATCTAGATCTAAATGAGTCAGCCTCATTACAGGAAGTCAGCGAACTAGCAAGCAAGTTTGCTAGCGAACACCTCAACCTTTGAGCAAATAAACCTCGTTTTCTGACACTCTCTTGAAGGATTGACAGTAAACACGATATCTTTATGAATATCTGACATTATTTACCACTCAGACAGTAGTAACCGATAGCAGAGGGCTGGGACATAGCTGACTGTCGCTCTCCACTCGTGTCCCATGAGTCAGCAGCTCCTCCACAGTCGTCCAATCATCAAGCAGCTTGCTGTTCCTCAGTCGGTTCTGCTTCATGTGGCTCAGCTCCAGCACCGTCTGAGACGACATGGACCCCTGATGTCCTCCAGCCTGCTCCTCTCCTCCTCTCCTCTCCCTGTGTTGCCGTGACAATGCCAGGTGGCGCCTCCTTTCGGTCCGGTTCCAGTATCGCCCCGCCCACGGGCCGTCCTCTCCTGTCTCCTCGCCGTCTCTCTCCCCGCCTCCTCGCACCTCCTCGTCCGTCGTGACCTCGCTGCGTTCCCTGGCCAACCGGTAGGCTCGTGCTCTGAGCAGTTGGTTCCTGACTGACTTCTGATTGGACAGTCTGGAGCGGGGAGACGGCGGAGAGTGGGGGTTGTGTTGTGGGGCCCCCAGCGTGCCGTAACAAGGCACCGGGGAACCTTTAGGGATGCGGGGGCGATTCCCGAGAGTCTGAAAGCCACGCCAGTCCGACGCGCCGCTGGAGCCAGATCCAGGACTCTTAGAGAGGGCGTCGTCCTCTCGGCTCCGGCTAACGCCCTGGCTGTTTCTCAGTGCGTTCTGGTGATTGGTCAGACTGGTTCTGTCTGTGCCGAGGTGACTGGTAGGTTGATAGTTACTGGGATAACTGGCCCTGCTCCTCGGCCCCAGCGTGTTGCTGGGTTTTCCTGGTTGGCTGTCTTGGAGGCTGTTTGGGTCGCCCATGTTGGGGTGACTGGCCCGTCGGGGGCGCTGCCCTTCGCTCAAATCTGTTAATGTCCGACTCCGGCCCGGAGCCTCGATCATGCCGCCTCCACTCTGCTGCTGCTGCTCCAACCACAGCGCCCTCCGCTGGCAGGGCTCAGTATGACAACCTGCAGAACAGAAAGTCACCAGGTTACATGACATCTCGATACATAAACCTCTATTTAGCCATTTTCCTTAGACTACAAAGACTTTGATGCTTCACACAACTGCCTACAGGGTTAATGGTATTTATTGTTATGTTCTCACTCCAATAAATACTTCATTCATCTTCATCCTGAAGGTGAATTATATATCACAGGACCGTGGCGTCCAGTTAGAATAGAATAGAATAGAATGTATACTATCTTTATCCCTTTAAGGGGGAAAGTTTTCTCTGCATTTGACCCATCCCTGTATATAGGGAGCAGTGGGCTGCCAGTGACAGGCGCCCGGGGAGCAGTTAGGGGTTCAGTGTGTTGCTCAGGTACACTTTGACACGTGACACGTCCCAGTCGGGGATCGAACTGTGGACCTTCCGGTTCCCAGAAGACCTCTTAACCCAGTGCGCCACGGTCGCCCCAAAGTGTAGTTTGTCATCTCACCTGACTTTTTCCTTAAACCTCTCATTGGTGGTTGTTGCACTATAATGCTCTGGTCACAACAAATGGGAAGCAAAATTTCAGTATTGCGTTTGTCGCGCTGGTTTGACTGCCGGATCATCAAGGGGGGGTGGCTTACCTCTGTGTAGATACCAACAACGTTTCATCAACTATGGACGGAATTTTACAGATGTGTAAAAAGTCAAAGGTCTGGCCACAAGACGACAAGCAAACGACTTTTAAAATGCTTGTTTTCTGAATGGAGGTTGGATCGATTTGTGCTAGGCTGTGCTAACAAAGCAGCAGCTCCATCCACCCTTATTGTTGATGTTGACGTCCGTCACTGTACAAATATGAAGTCAAGCTCTGGATAGTTTATTTCCACCATTTCTGATTCAACAAAGTCAGGATATCAGCGACGACAGGACAATCTCAACGCTGACAGGTTTTCGTAACACAGTCATGTGAAACTCTTGCTCAAGTTGAAATAAGAATGCCGTCATCTAATTGCGCTGCGCGAAACGTTTGCTTCCTTTTTTGTGTGAACACGTCATTACAGTGACCAATGTTTCTTAATCCCTCGAAGTCACATAATCACCACGAGTGCATCAGCCTGGTTTCGTAGGAAGTCGATTACCAAACTTGTGATACAGCCAAACACCTCACGTATTTTGAGGAGCACTCCCACTTCACTACTTCACACTATTCACACTACCTCTCCTTGGCTGTTTCTGTGCTGTCATGTCAGATAATGGGCAGCGACAAGCCTGCATAACTGCTCTCGTTGCTGGCCAGACAGAGATCTTTCAAACAACAGACTTGTACAGACGCAAAAATATTGAAATTTTTGGCTCAAACATCCCTGAAATTCCTGATCCATTTTCAGGACTGTTTTGGATGAATGATCACATCTCTCTGATTTTCTTGTCTTCAGAATCAGTAGGATATGTCATTAGATTAGTAGCTAAAGAGAATGATTTGAAGAGCTTTACTCACCAATGGAAGGGGAAGGCGGCGAGCGGTGGCGCGGTAACGTGGGACTCCTCTCAGCTCTGTGGAAGTGGACCGTTGTGGTCGTGCTGTTACCCACAGTGCAGCGGGACGCCTGTGGCGCCCCAGAGTGAGTCATCGGCGTTGTCTCGGGGATGGACTCCAGATCCCAGCGTCCTCTCTGCTCTCGAGGGGAGTGGCCTGAGCGGAGATTCTGCGTCTGACGGTGGGCGTGGCTCCCATGAATCTTGTGTAGTCGCCGGTGATCCCCGGTGCTGACACTGTGGAACCCGGAGTCGCTGGGTTCAGAGGAGATCAGGGACTCGGAGGAAGAGGAGGAGCCTTGGGAGGAAGGGGTGTGGCCCGGCAGCGACGACATGGCGTCCGTCTCTGCCTCAGAGAGTGCCATCTGGTTGTGGGGGCTGTCGGGGCCACATCCCAGCCCGCTGTCGAGCTCACTGAGGGGAAGGTATCCAAGAAAACGATCAGACTGCCAAGGAGGACGATAGTCGGACTACAGAGAAAGGAAGAGAACATTTTAATTGAATATATTCAAAGTTGCACCAAACCAGCATTATTGCTTTCAAAAACAATATTGTTATAGAGGCTGCGTAAGAGAGAAAGAAGTACAAAAAGGGAATGACTGAAGGGCAAAAAGATGAAGGAAGTAAAACAGTGGTGATGCAAATCAACGAAAATGAAACCTGTCTGGGGAAATTCTTCAGCTCCATCTCTTCAGTGTTGTAGCAGCCAATCAGACAGCTCTCTGAGTTTGGCTGGTAGGGCAACATTTCTTGGCCCTGGAATAGAAAAGGTTGATCAGAATAGATGTAAGTCACCCACAAACCTAAATTCAGAATAGAATAAATCACCTGGTAGTCCAGTCTGTCCAGGTGATCTAAGCTGTAAGAGACGCTGGGCAGGTAGCTGTTACCCGGGTGCTGGTCGTTGGATGATCTGGGCAGGTAGCCATTGGGTGGATAGACGTCGGGCGACATCATCATGTGACTATTGGTGGAGTACAGGTCAGGTGACATGGTCATGTGACCATAGTAAGGCCTGTGAAGAGGAAGCGATCAGGTCATGTTTTATAAGTCAAAGAGAATTTACAAGGGAGAGTACGTAGGTCTATTTATTGTTCAAATGTGCATGAATGGAAATGGCAGGATCCTTGGTATGTAAATGAATCTATGAATATTCACAAGTCTTCATCCACATGTACAATAATAGCATGCGTTGCACTGACAGCTGTCTCAGCAGAACAACCTTCCACTCCTGAATATTCATGAGAGCGCCGAGAGACTCAGTCATGCTGACCTTGCAAACCGAACCGTCGAGTACAAAAATTGTTGTCCCTCGATTTGAATCATCGATAGACAGAAGTAGAAGTCTTCTTTTCATACCTTTCACTTCAGTCCGTACACTTTAGACCAGGAGTCTCAAACTCATTTTCACTCCGGGCCACATCAGCATCACGGTCGCCCACAAAGGGCCGGTTGTAAATGTAACTACTCGTAACATATTGTTAAATAACTCTCTGCATTCACAGTTTAAAGTAGTCTTCAATGTGCTCACAATACATTTCCATGTCAAATGTACAGTAACCAGCCAAAGAGCTGCTTCTATGACTGTGTTTAAGTATCTAATAATTTTGACTTTCTATCTCATAATTATGACTTTCGATCTCATAATTATGAATTTTCTGTCTCATAATTTCGACTATGGGGATATTTTTATTGTCAAGTCTAACTTTAAAAAAAAAGAAATATATATATTTTTTTAACTTTTTTTTTTTTTGCTGGCGGATTCACGGGCCACATAAAATGACGTGGCGGGCCGGATTCGGCCCACGGGCCGGGAGTTTGAGACCCCTGCTTTAGACCATTCCCAAACCTTTACGGCAGTCCTAGCCCCTTTTTCGCCAATTCCAAAATTCTTACCCTTATCCCAAACTTATTCTCTGTTTTCACACTTCGCACACTGGTCCGAAATTCTTTAACCAAATCCAGAACTTTTACTCTAGTTCCAAACGTTCCTTCCATTTCCAAAATATTTCCCTTCTCTAACTTTTTACCAAACTGTCAACCATTTACCCCCAACGACAATCTTTTACTCTAATGCCAAACTTTTACGTCATTTCCCATTTTGTACTCTTCTCCAAATTATTGACGAGAGAAGCTTTTTCCCAGTCCAAACCTTTACTGTTCCATTTGTTCATCCAATTATTAATTATTCACATAATTTCTGAGAAATTACGCAGGTAGGAGGGTTTAATCCTGATCCCCAAATTGTATCTAATTACCAAATGTCTACCCGCTACCACATATTCAGATTAATTCCTTGATACCAATATTTTCCCTTTTCCCAAACTTTACCCTGGTTAGAACCCACCCATGATTTTTACTCTGTTCTCAGTCTGTTTGTTTACATCTTCCTAACTTCTTACCCACAGTCATAACTCTTTATCCCATTTCCCAAAGTGTCACGGTATGTCCAAACTTCTACCTATTTTCTACTTTTTTAATGCCGACTCCTTCCTTTTTCCACCAGTTACAGACTTTTACCCAGTTCACAATTCTAACCCTGTCCCAACTGTTGTCTCCAATTCTGATTTCAGAAGAAATATTTCACAGTCCTGCAATTTTACCTGATTCCCAAACTTTTATTTTCGTCAGACCTTTCTGCCCAAATGATCCCATCTGTCTACCTTGTACCCTCCATCCCAAGTCTTTATCCCATTCACACAATGTTATCATTTAACCACCTTTCCACTCTGTTGTGCCTCTACCAAATATTTACCCATTTAACAACCTTACCAAGTCCACACCTCTTACTCAAACCGTTGCCCCAGTTGGGAGCATTTACCCCAAACCCTAAGTCCTGTTCTTTGGTCTCCAACCTGTTCCAAAGCTTCATCTAAGTCTTACTGCTAATTATCTTCAGTAGTGGTATTACTTTTGCTTTCACTTCACATTAAGATACTGAAACTCAAAAGCATTGATTGAAACCTCAATCCCATCTTTCAGTTCTTGTCCCAAACTCTTAACGTCACCACCGTGGATCCTTCCAGCCCAGTTTACCCACCCGGCACTGTAGCCGTCTCCCTGGCCTCTGTCTCCCTCCATCAGTCCCATGGCTCTCAGGGCCTCCCAGTGTCTTTCCGTCGGGACATTGCAGTCAACCGTGCAATGAGACCGCCGCCTCCTGTGGCCACGCCCTCTTCTCGCCTCCACCTGCATAGCGATTGGCTGGCCATACTCGTCCACGTAGTGCACCTCCTCCCGGTGTCGGTGATGAGAAGGTTCATGAGTCTTGGCCTGATGAGGGAACACTACATATCATACACTGTGCACATATTATAGATACACATGCAGCACAGTAGTAGTTTATTTTTTTTAAATACTGCTGCAATTTGTCGAAGAGGAATTGATTTTTATATCTTCTCAAAGATTTAGCTTTTAAGAAAAGGTCGGTAGGTTAGCTTAAAGATCTGAGATATTAGATAAATATATCATCCTGCTTCTTCTGTGTAACATTCAAGTATTATCTGTCGCATTGATGAAGGATAAAGGCGGCAAAAATGCACAGTGGAAAAGTGGGTGTTTAGCCTCCAATGCAAGGTCAGTCAGTGCTTTGGTTTCTAACTTCTTTGGGATGCCTGACTACAATTGTCTTACGTAACGTGGCATATGATTCACTCTCTTCTTTATATAAAAAGATAAAAGATGGAGCCTTTTAGTACAAGTTGCAGTTCAGGAACGAAACAGCTAAAATCAGGGATTACTTCCTCTCATTCAGGCTGACGGGGTTAATTAGTGGAAACAGCTGCTGTAGTGCTAGATTCTGCAGACCTTTGATCCGCCGTGACTCGTGTGGGACGACTCATGTGCAGTGTTTTAAAATAGCATTTACTTTACTTCCTCACTAACTTACTGTAGATTGCTCAGTGGGACCAGCTCTACAGTGTGAAGCTTTCAACTGTAATATAATGCTTCAATCAAGACTCATTAAAAAGAGTAAAAAAGTACATTTACAGAAGTAATGTACTGAAGTACATGTTTGACGTGTTTATACTTTATACTTCTTCGCTACATTGTACTTCTTGTTACTGGAAGAAAATTTGTAATAAAATGAAATAATTGCTTATCGAAGTCGGGGGTTACAAGCAATTTAAACTCGATTTGTGGCTGACTAGTGGAAATAAAATATTTATTTGACTACTTTGCCCGTTTGTAGTTTTCTCTTAAATTCACCAAAAGTTACTGTTACATAATGCCTCATTTACATATTTAAAGATACATTTTCATGACATAAATAATTGTGTCATTGTAAGCAATCAAACTGGTGAAGTTTCTCCCCGATAATCAATCATCATGAGGAAAATGTCCCTTTTCGTCTCTTCTTGTGGCTCCTCTACTCCACACTGAGGTACATTTACACCAGAGCGCTCTAAAGTGTAACGCGTGACACCGTTCTGTCCGCTCGGGACACTGACGGACAGCGGACGGCCTGAAGGACGTTGTCGTCATGAGGGTGATGGCGGATGGCACACACACGTTTAAAGACACATATAAACATACACACAAGCCGAGACCGCGAACATAGAAACACAAGTCCAGATAGAGAGTGCACATGTACATGAACACACCAGTACATACATGTGGAAGCCTGCGTCACGCTAAGTCATACGTGCACTAACATGCACACACACACACACACACACGAATCAGAGAGTGAGAGTGATGAACCCTGGAGATGTGTGTTGCGCTCCACTGCACTTTGACAGTAACAAAGACTGATCTCTCTCTCTCATTCTCTCTGTCTCTCTTTCTTTCTCATTATTTCTCTCTCCCGCTCTCCTTCTGTCAGTTTTTTTTTTCACGAAGCTTTTGACTCAATTTTCACTCAAAGTGCAAAAGTGCAAAATGAGACACTCCTCGTCAGCACAGAATCATCCGTCAGCGTGTTACGTGAAATGAAAGTGTTGGGAAAGTCTCAGAATGTTTGATTTGGTCCTGTGAGTTTCAGTCACAGCAAATGAGATAATAACTAAATAACATTAAAATAATGTAGAATGAATCATGTCTATTCCTACGACTGTCACTCTGTCGCTGTCTGGGGTTCTGTTCCTTTTGTTTCTTCCTGTAAGAGGTTTTTTACAGAGTTGTTCCAGGGTGAGGGTCCTGGGACAGAGGATGTCATATTCTGCACGGATTGTAAAGCCCTCTTGGACAGATTTGTGATTTTGGAGCAAAGTAATTCAATTGAAATGAATTGAATTAACGTGCAGTAAATATTAAAACTCACACCTACAAGAAAGGAGGAGTTTGTCTCAACCTTAATAAATGGTGTCAAACACATCCAGTGATGACTCACTCAGTCAGCTGACTGTGATGACAGACGAGGCTTTTCAATGACGTCATGTTGCAGACCAACATGTTCTCAGAAATACATGAGATGTCCCGACCTTCTAACGGAGCATTCTGTGCTGGTGGCTCGTAGAGGTTACGTGTCTGCACCACGGAAACAATTTAACGGTCGAGGGAATAATCATGGTTTAAAAACATGAACTTGAGTTTAAGCAACAAAACCACTCCGTTAGGTCGAGGACACTTTGGCACATGAACACCGGCCGTGTGGTTGAAAGTCCACCAGCGCGCTGTGGACCAGGACTTGCGCTGTTAGCAGGTCGGGGTCATTTCACCTATTTCTCTGTGAGATCAAGTTGTACAGACAGAGACAGGGTTAGTGGGAGATTGGGGTTTTTGCTAATTAAACTGCAGTTGGTGAATCTGTTTTAATTTTAGATCGACAATGGTCCATTTTTTGAGAAGCGGTGAGTCTCGCTGGACGCCTTCCTGATTTGCATAATGTAGCCTGGACCTCAACTTTAAGCCAATGAGGAGCGGCCAGCGTAATGTCATTCTCTCTAGTGTCCACCAGGGGGCGACTCCTGGTTGTATAGAAGTCTATAGAAAATGACTCTACTTCTCTCTTGATTTATTACCTCAGTAAACATTGTAAACATGAGTTTATGTCTCAATCTCTAGTTTCAAGTCTTCTTCAATACAGCATGATGTTCATTTAGTACATTATGGTCCATTTAGAGTCACACAGACCATAAAGCAGGGGATGCTTTAGGGCGGGGCTACACGCTGATTGACAGGTCTCTACTAGAGACGTATATGGCGTCTTTACGTCACTCCTCCTCAGTACATATGTGGTCACTTCCTGTTCACTGGATGCAAAAAAACACAAGATGGCGACGGCCAAATCACCAAACTCGAACCTTCAAAACATCCACAAACCAACGAGAGACGTTGACTTGACCACGTCCACTTACTGTATTATAAACAGTCTCGGTCATGAAACCACCTGAACGCACCTGAACGCACCTCCACTCACTCCTCACTCTGCGGACTGCCTTTTGAAATAGACTCATACCCGAGTATGAAGAAAAACAGCTCGGACATACAAACAAACAGCTGATCCCGAGTACGACGGTACATTATCGAGAAGCCGAAGAACTCGTGTTCGTCCCCTGACTGTTGGGGCTGGTGTGCTCAGAAGCATTCAGCGTTCAGGAGGAAATGGATTGTGTGAGCTGAGTGATTTGAGTGAAGTGGAAAATGAGTCACATTTTCTTTTGTACATACCGAGAGCGTCAGTCTTTCACCCTGAAATGTTCCGGCTGCTGATTCTAAATGTGAATGGTTGCTTTATTTTGCTTCTAAATTTCTAAATTTAGCTTCGAAATTTGCCGTCATTGTCTCGCAACGATAATTTGACGATTTGATTTGTCTTATTATTTAAGTTATCATTGTTACAGACTGTGATTCATTTTTACTTTTTTGTGGTATTGTTGAAACAAGTACAAACTGCATTCTAGTCTGGTTTATAGTAACGTTGGAGTCTTTACGTCTCATGCAGGCCACAATGATTCATTCATTCACAGGAAAACCAAAATAACTCATCACAACCTAAACATACGTTGCCACTATTTTAGTCAATCCAAGTCTTTCAGCAGCTCCACGAGTGTGTAAAGTTTTAACGTACCGGTACATCCACGCGCCGATAAGAAGCTGTTAGTCCTGCACCGCCACCCATTCATATCAAACTGTCTCTTTACAATCAACATGAACCAACATGCTGCTCTACCGCCTCACACCTCAGGCCAATAAACCGCCAGCTCAGCACATTTACATTCAGCTTCAGCAGCCACGATGGAAGATCCTCGCTGAGCCTCCCTGAGTCAGAAACCCTTCAGATCTCTCTTCGCCCGCTGGCGTTCAAAGTGTGATCATGAAACTTTATTTTTGACTTTTGTTTTTTTTAAGATTTACGTCTCCAGAGCCAATGGGTTTGGAGCTGAGGAGCTTTTCCTTTAGCAAGCTAGCTAGCTAGCTAACTGAACATTAACATACTCCTGTCACAGCGTAGGAAAGCACATCGCTATCACCAGATAATCCCAACCAATCACAGCACACGTCTACTACTGTAATACCCAATCACATCTCGGTAGGGCGGGACTAGTAACGTATCGTACGTACATATTGTTGCCCGCGTCGTCTGTACGCATAGCAAGCGCGCCGAAAACTCCAGAGTTCGGCCGTTGACTACATTTAAATAATATCTCCTTTGGCATAGGATACGCTGGACCATACTTTCCCAAAGGAAAGGAGACGATGCTGCGCCGCAAGTCCTTGCGGCAGCACCGATGCAGACTCGGGTCGATAACACGCTAACGTGTCCGAGTGCGGTCGAGATTCTCTGACCGCCGTGGTTGTCGTTTCCTAAGTCCTTACCAATTCGTGACGGTTTCCATCGAGGTTGAAGACCTTCAGGTTACGGTCTTTTTTCTAATGACTATCTCAGCCTTTGTCTGCACATAATATGTATTTATATTAAAATAAGAAGAATGATCAAAAGCACATATTGTTATCCAGCGACTCATTTGTTTTCATTGGTCCTTAGCGAGCCAGTTCGTCCACGTGACTTGACTCTTAACAGGTTACAACATAGGAATATCTTGCAGATAGAATAAGTTGCGTGCTTCTGTTTGTCTTCCTCTCTCATCGCTCTATGAAGTGATGTGTTTTATACGTGGACTGATGTACAGTGACTGTATTTCATGTCTGGCATGGCGTCACCTCAGCAGCCATCAGATTCAGTTATGATCTCCCGTCACAAGTCCTGGACTCTGTGTGTGTGTGTGTGTGTGCGTGTGCGTGTGCGTGTGCGTGCGTGCGTGCGCGCGCGCGTGTGAGGTGTCAGCATCAACGCATGCGGGATAACAACCTCCTCTGACATGCGTAGCCGGATAATCGTGTGTTCCGGCGCTCGGAGAGAAAACGTCCGTCCTGCTGGCGTTGGTGCACAGATTTGTTCGGCGTGTCTAAAGAGGGCGTCGGCCGCAGCCAGTCCAGCCTTGTGATCGTCGAGGCGTTCGGCCAGGAAACGGTGGCGCTAAATGAAAAGCATGGCTGAGATACGAGCTCTCGCCGCTGATCATCGCGAGGACGGAAAAAAATAAAGAAATCCACAGACATGAATTACTGAGATGTGGCTTCGCTGTATGACGAGCAGAGCGGAGTGAACGGGAACCAAGACAGACGGGCAACAAACAAACACTTTCCAGGAAGAACTCCCAGCGACCGACTCATTTGTGGAAGCGAGGCCGGAGCGCTCTACATAATGTGTTTGAATAGAACAACAGTAACTCAGAGGGAACTGCTTTGCTGCAGATTAGTCACCACTGGACGTCATTTTAAAAGTATGTTCTCTGGAAAATCAAATCAGTATCAATATCAGTTTTGGCTCCGCGTTCAATACAAAGACGGGTCCAAGATGTTTATTGGAACCATATTGATACGTGAGAGTTTTAAAAAGGAACAATGTGTTTTCTTATATTCATATTTTCACAAAACACTTAGAAAAACTCAGAAATACATTTGTTTAATTATTAGGTCACTTAAAGCTACTATAAAGAACTCTTAGTTAGTGTTGGTTCTGGCGCCCCCTGTGGACTAAAGTGGTAGTGTTTCTGAGCACCAGAGTCTCTTTAGAAACCTCTCATGTTACTGCAGCAGGGTCTGACAGGCTGACCCTCTCGGTTCTGGTTCTCCCGTGCCTCCCTTCCCTCCAGCAGGTCCAGCAATACGTCCCGGGTCTCCAGCAGCGTGGTGTCGGTGTTGAGGAGGAGGAGACGATGCTGCCAGGAGCTGAGCTCTCCTCCCTCCGGAGCTCTGACAGGTCTGTCCCCGGTGGACCGGTCTCTGCTGGAGGATCTGGGTCTGTCCACGGTGGACCGGTCTCTGCTGGAGGATCTGGGTCTGTCCACGGTGGACCGGTCTCTGCTGGAGTCTGAGCTGAAGGAGGTTCTGGTGAACCTGCATGAGTTCATCTGGTTTCACCAGAATCCGACCCGGTGGCTCCGATGACGAGCATCAAGAACAACTCTATAGAAACAGACCATCTTCTCTCTGATGGTCTCTGTACTGATGGAGGTCTGATAGAGGACCAGGACTACACTGAGACTGGTTCAGGACCAGGTAAAAGATCCTCCCTGTAGCTTTAAGGCTGTATTCACAGCTGGTCTGGACACATGGTTCGGTTCTTTGTTCATATGTGAACGCTCTCTCCTCCACTTGAACTCTGTGGTTCGTCTGCAGTCAGGTAATCGACTCTCCATCTGAAGCAGCTGATCCTCGAGTGTTCGCTGGTGTTCAACCATCGCAGCGGATCTCTGACGGTGAACTCTTCGTCTTCTGATGAAGACCTTCTAACAGGGAAGGCTTTTGTTCTAGTCGCAGTCAAGATGCTCTCTGAAGCTGGATGTTCAGTTCATTGAATGAACGCTGGTTTATAAAACACATCATTGCATAACAATTATCAACACACGCTGCTGGTGCTCCATAAGGAAGAAGAAGAAAAAAGAAACTGAGGAAGTGTTTTGAGACAAATCTTCTCTGGAACATTTCTGACCAATGAGAGAGCAGCGTGCTCTCGCAGGGCATGCTAACATGCTAACAGTGACACTGCTAACATGCTGATGTTTACTGGTTGAGGAACGCTGAGATCATTAAAAGAAGAGTAAATGGGGAAGATCGGCGCTTCACACTTTAATGTATGAATTAATAGTCAGTGCAGTAACTGGACATTTATCGTAATTATTTAGATAAGTATTAAAATCATTAAATTAAATAAAAGTAGAAATGCCATATAAAAATACTCTACTACAAGTAAAGGTCAAAATCCAACAGCAGCAAAATGTTTTTAAAATACCGAAAGTAAAACTACTTCCATCAGTGTTGTACTGCTGTATTACTGGATCATCATTGTTGGTCTGGTGTTTCGTATCTGGCGCCATCTAGTGGGGAGGTTACAGATCGCTACCAACTGGAACTTCTACCGCACTACAGCAGCCGACGCCAAAACATGAACGTTGTACTGGAGAGCCAGAGTTTGGTTTGTCCGCTCTGGGCTCCTGTAGAAACATGGCGGCACAAGAGGACGGGCTCCGTAGGTAGATACAAACATTTTCAGGTGACAAAAAAACCATGATAAAAATAAATGCCAAATTCAAATGTGCTGCCAGTAGATTTCACTAAATGTTACACTCTGTTCCTTTAAAATAGCAAAAGAACAAGTACTCATAATGCAGTGTTTTACTTTATATGCTGGATTATTACTGTTGATGTATTGGTATATAAGTTCAGTCATGACTGATTTACTTCATAATACTTTTGGTACTTTAGTCCGTCACAATGGATAATAAATCTAAGTAAATTACAAGTACTTCAGTAAATGTACTTTTCTTTTCTTTCTGTCTCCTCACCCTCCACACACACACACACACACACACACACACACAATAGCTTTCAGTCATGACAGCGTCTCCCTCAGCCTGTGAGTGTGAGTGTGTGTGTGTGTGTGTGTGTGTGTGTGTGTGTGTGTGTGTGTGTGTGTGTGTGTGTGTGTGTGTGTGTGTGTGTGTGTGTGTGTGTGTGTCTACAGTGATCTAACAGAGAGCAGGTCATCTCAACAACCATCACATCTCGTTATCTCTCCTCTCTTCCCCTTTGTGTGTGTCTCTCTCTCACCCTTTATCTCTCTCTCACCCTTTATCTCTCTCACCCTTTATCTCTCTCACCCTTTATCTCTCTCTCACCCTTTATCTCTCTCTCACCCTTTATCTCTCTCACCCTTTATCTCTCTAACCCTTTATCTCTCTAACCCTTTATCTCTCTCTCACCCTTTATCTCTCTCACCCTTTATCTCTCTCTCACCCTTTATCTCTCTCTCACCCTTTATCTCTCTAACCCTTTATCTCTCTCACCCTTTATCTCTCTCTCACCCTTTATCTCTCTAACCCTTTATCTCTCTCACCCTTTATCTCTCTCTCACCCTTTATCTCTCTCACCCTTTATCTCTCTAACCCTTTATCTCTCTCACCCTTTATCTCTCTCTCACCCTTTATCTCTCTCACCCTTTATCTCTCTCTCACCCTTTATCTCTCTAACCCTTTATCTCTCACCCTTTATCTCTCTCACCCTTTATCTCTCTCACCCTTTATCTCTCTAACCCTTTATCTCTCTCACCCTTTATCTCTCTAACCCTTTATCTCTCTCACCCTTTATCTCTCTCACCCTTTATCTCTCTAACCCTTTATCTCTCTCACCCTTTATCTCTCTCACCCTTTATCTCTCTCACCCTTTATCTCTCTAACCCTTTATCTCTCTCACCCTTTATCTCTCTCTCACCCTTTATCTCTCTCACCCTTTATCTCTCTAACCCTTTATCTCTCTCACCCTTTATCTCTCTCTCACCCTTTATCTCTCTCACCCTTTATCTCTCTCACCCTTTATCTCTCTCACCCTTTATCTCTCTCACCCTTTATCTCTCTAACCCTTTATCTCTCTCACCCTTTATCTCTCTAACCCTTTATCTCTCTCACCCTTTATCTCTCTAACCCTTTATCTCTCTCACCCTTTATCTCTCTCACCCTTTATCTCTCTCACCCTTTATCTCTCTCACCCTTTATCTCTCTCACCCTTTATCTCTCTCACCCTTTATCTCTCTCACCCTTTATCTCTCTAACCCTTTATCTCTCTCACCCTTTATCTCTCTAACCCTTTATCTCTCTCACCCTTTATCTCTCTAACCCTTTATCTCTCTCACCCTTTATCTCTCTCACCCTTTATCTCTCTAACCCTTTATCTCTCTAACCCTTTATATCTCTCTCACCCTTTATCTCTCTCACCCGTTATCTCTCTCACCCGTTATCTCTCTCACCCTTTATCTCTCTCACCAGTTATCTCTCACCCTTTATCTCTCTCACCAGTTATCTCTCTCACCCGTTATCGCTCTCACCCTTTATCTCTCTCACCCTTTATCTCTCTCTCACCCTTTATCTCTCTCTCACCCGTTATCGCTCTCACCCTTTATCTCTCTCTCACCATTTTTATCTCTCTCACCCGTTATCTCTCTCACCCGTTATCTCTCTCACTCTCTCTCTCACCCGTTATCTCTCTCACCCGTTATCTCTCCCACCCTCTCTCTCACCCGCTATCTCTCTCACCCGTTATCTCTCTCACCCGTTATCTCTCTCACCCGTTATCTCTCTCACCCTCTCTCTCACCCGTTATCTCTCTCACCCTCTCTCTCACCCGTTATCTCTCTCACCCGTTATCTCTCTCACCCTCTCTCTCACCCGTTATCTCTCTCACCCTGAAACACACCTGCAGAAGGTCACTCACCTTGGTCCGAGTGAGGCGACAACCCATCCTGACTTCTCCTTTTGACCGGCACAAGTTAGGAGGAGAGAGAGAGGAGAAGATGGAGGGATGAAGGGTGAAAAGAGAGGAAGATGAGGAGGGTGGATGAGAGAAGCTGTAGAGGAGAGGAAGGCAATAAAAAAAAGAGCGAGTAGAAGAGAATAGATCGTGTGATTATCCTCGTTCGTCCGCCAGCTCACATCCTCCAAACTCTGGTAACCCACAATCCCCCTCCGGTGAATCAGCTGCGCTCCTGCGCCGCCCAGTGAACTACAGCTCCCATGATGCCACGGTGTAAACAGCAGTGGTAATAGCAGTCGGTGGGCAGCAGCAGGTCCATTAAACGTCTCTCTCTCTCTCTCTCTCTCTCTCTCCTCAGGAATCAGAAAGCAACACTAGGTGAGCGGATGGCAGCAGAGAGAGAGAGAGAGAGAGAGGAGGGCGAGAGAGCGAGGCAGAGATGAACTGAAAGAGAGAGAGGGAGACAGAGGTGAGAAGAACAGAGACGTCCTCTTCTGACAATTTCTTCTTCTTCTTCTTCTTTCTTACCCTCCTGTCTCTCTCTGTATCTCTCTCTCTCTCTGCTGTATCTCTGTAGCTCTGCTCCCGCCGGCCAATCACAGAGCCCGGATACGAGGAGGAGGGGAGCCGGATGCTCTGATTGGCCGAGAGCAGGAGTCAGTTTCAGCATCCATTCAGGGTTTTTCGGGGTTTTTTTCTCTCTCTCTCTCTCTCTCTCTCTCTCTCTCTCTCTCTCTCTCTCTCTCTCCTTCACCTCTCTTCTTTGATCCGTCCTTCTTTTCCCTCTCATCTACGTTTTTCTTCACACTCGTCACCGTTCTTCCTCCACCTGTGTGTGTCTGTGTGTGTGTGTGTGTGTGTGTGTGTCTGTGTGTGTGTGTGTGTCTGTGTCTGTGTGTGTGTGTGTGTGTGTGTGTGTGTGTGTGTGTGTGTGTGAGTGTGTCTGTGTGCGTTGACATTCCTGTGATTCATTGTAAAACAAGGCGTTTAATATTCAGTGTTTGTCAGTAACTCTGTGTACTGTGACTGCATGTACACATCCTCAAACATGTGTGTCTGCTAAATTGTACTGCTGTATATATTTGAGTGGCAGAAGAAGAAATTAATTGGATTCAATTCAGAAACGTCATTCTACCCGTGAGTAGAGGAGCTGGAGCTGAAGTGTCTCTGGGTCTTGTTCACCAGTGATGAGGGTGAAATGGACAGACGGGCGTTGTAGCTGAAAGTTGTGGTGAAGAGGGAAGTAAAGCTCTGGCTTCACCACTTCATCTACGTTCAGACTCACAGACTGTATAAAGAGGTGGACATAGTCGTGGTGACATCACTCGTTGGTTTGTGGATGTTTTGAAGCCTTGAGTTCAGTGATTTCGCCATCTTGTTTTTCATCTTGGACTGAGGAGGAGTGACGTAGAGACGCCGTACACGTCTCTGGTAGAGACCTGTCAATCACTGTGTAGCCCCGCCCCTAAAGCATCCCCTGCTTTATGGTCTGTGTGACTCTAAATGGACCATAATGTACTAAATGAACATCATGCTGTATTGAAGAAGACTTGAAACTAGAGATTGAGACATAAACTCATGTTTACAATGTTTACTGAGGTAATAAATCAAGAGAGAAGTAGAGTCATTTTCTATAGACTTCTATACAACCAGAGGAGTCGCCCCCTGGTGGACACTAGAGAGAATGCAGCTTTAACACATGAAGACTCTTTTTCAGAACCGGAGGTTGTCTCCTGGTTCAAACTCTCACCTTTGGTCAGGAGCTTTGGGTAGGGACCGAAAGAATGAGATAAAATTAGATCAACTTTGTAAATGTAGATGTTTTGCAGGATTTAATTGTCATTACAGTTAAATAACCACTGAAATTAAGAGGAAAGGATGATGACTTATATCTCTTATAACTTCTTCTTCATCTGAACTTCACATACTCTATTTGAACTTGCACTGTGTCTAATTGGTAGTCAGAGCGGCTGATTGTCTGTTATATGAAGCATACAGGACACTGATTATTAATCAGTGCTTCTGTTTAGTGGGCACAAAGATTAAAGGACCACTTCACCCACAAAACGACCATCTGTATATCAGTTACTCACGTTGAATTCATAAAGAAAACTCATGTCTCTCTCATGTCTCCGAGCTGAACGAAGAATCAAAAAGTCACAATGTTTTAAATGTGCAAATGAGGCATTATCTAATTTAACTCTTGGTGAATTTAGGAGAAATTTAAAGTTAAAAAATAAGTAGTTTAGTTGTCTCACCCTAACTAAGTAGTTTTATTGTCTTAACCTAACTAAGTAGTTTTATTGTCTGAACCTAACTAAGTAGTTTTATTGTCTGAACCTAACTAAGTAGTTTTATTGTCTGAACCTAACTAAGTCGTTTTATTGTCTTAACCTAACTAAGTAGTTTTATTGTCTGAACCTAACTAAGTAGTTTTATTGTCTAAACTTAAAGTAGTTTTATTGTCTGAACCTAACTAAGTAGTTTTATTGTCTGAACCTAACTAAGTAGTTTTATTGTCTGAACCTAACTAAGTAGTTTTATTGTCTAAACTTAAAGTAGTTTTATTGTCTGAACCTAACTAAGTAGTTTTATTGTCTTAACCTAACTAAGTAGTTTTATTGTCTGAACCTAACTAAGTAGTTTTATTGTCTGAACCTAACTAAGTAGTTTTATTGTCTGAACCTAACTAAGTAGTTTTATTGTCTAAACTTAAAGTAGTTTTATTGTCTGAACCTAACTAAGTAGTTTTATTGTCTGAACCTAACGAAGTAGTTTTATTGTCTGAACCTAACTAAGTAGTTTTATTGTCTAAACTTAAAGTAGTTTTATTGTCTGAACCTAACTAAGTAGTTTTATTGTCTGAACCTAACTAAGTAGTTTTATTGTCTGA
This sequence comes from Melanostigma gelatinosum, assembly GCF_949748355.1. Taxonomy (NCBI): domain Eukaryota; kingdom Metazoa; phylum Chordata; class Actinopteri; order Perciformes; family Zoarcidae; genus Melanostigma; species Melanostigma gelatinosum. Next base: position 27,148,990 of record NC_136641.1, on the reverse strand, counting down.
ACCTAACTAAGTAGTTTTATTGTCTGAACCTAACTAAGTAGTTTTATTGTCTAAACTTAAAGTAGTTTTATTGTCTGAACCTAACTAAGTAGTTTTATTGTCTGAACCTAACTAATTAGTTTTATTGTCTTAACCTAACTAAGTAGTTTTATTGTCTTAACCTAACTAAGTAGTTTTATTGTCTTAACCTAACTAAGTAGTTTTATTGTCTGAACCTAACTAAGTAGTTGTATTGTCTTAACCTAAGTAGTTTTATTGTCTTAACCGAACTAAGTAGTTTTATTGTCTAAACTTAACAAAGTTGTTTTGTTGTCTGACCCTAACTAAGTAGTTTTATTGTCTGAACCTAACTAAGTAGTTTTATTGTCTGAACCTAACTAAGTAGTTTTATTGTCTTAACCTAAGTAGTTTTATTGTCTTAACCTAACTAAGTAGTTTTATTGTCTAAACTTAACAAAGTTGTTTTGTTGTCTGACCCTAACTAACTTCTTTTGAAGTTCCAGGAGAAGAGGAGGCCACGTCACTATTAATCATTTTTGTTTCTCCTTCACCGACTCAACTTTCTCGAAACCCAAATCTCTCTCTTCCTCCAGCTCTCTTCATTTCGCTCTCTTTCTATTTCTCCTCTAACACTTTCAGTGTAACACACTCTGCCTGGAGGAAGGTGGTTGTTGTTGAGGTCATCAGAGTGTCCACTGCAGTGGGAGTCTCACTCTGTGGCTGGAGGACCCAGACAGGGTCGCTACAGGATGCTACTCCTGACCAGCTAGAGAGACGACGTATCACTCTGTTTGTTGAAATGACAGAAAACACAGAGTGGAGCTTCTTCCCTCACAATCTTTGGCCGAGGACATTAGACTTTATAAAACATGGACGTAATCGTTATGACGAGCTGTTGTGAACACAAAGAGAACTGGATGCAGTTCTGTAGACCGCATTTTTGAAGCCTCGAGTTCTGTATTTTGTCTGTTGCCATCTTGTTTTTTTGCAACCAATGAACAGGAAGTGACCATATGTGTAGCCCCGCCCCTAAAGCATCCCCTGCTTTATGGTCTGTGTGACTCTAAATGGACCATAATGTACTAAATGAACATCATGCTGTATTGAAGAAGACTTGAAACTAGAGATTGAGACATAAACTCATGTTTACAATGTTTACTGAGGGAATAAATCAAGAGAGAAGTAGAGTCATTTTCTATAGACTTCTATACAACCAGAGGAGTCGCCCCCTGGTGGTCAGTATTCGAGGTTGACGAGTACAAAGAGCACTTTAACCATCAAGTTACCGACATAATTAACTAAAATAGAGTATTTATAAACCGTGGTGTTTGTACTTTTACTCAAGTTAAAGATGTGATGACTTCCTGCACTGCTGGACATCAGGTCAGCGAATCAAAACGTAAACAAAGATTCATAAAAGAAGAGATCACGTTTATTTCTTTATTAATCTTATATACAAACATTTACAGCAGTCTTTGTAAAGTTACTGAAGACGGTTACTTCCTGTTGTCTCAGACGGTGTGACAGAGATCATGTAGGTTATTAGAGACTCTGTCCAGTCTGAGAGAGTAAATGATGCAAGTAGATATAGATTATGAAGAAGCAGCAGCAGGGTCGTCAGTAACAACAAAGACTTTTCAGCCATCGTTTCTCCTGCATTCACTGAACGCATGAGATGAAAGTGTATATTTATGTCTGCTGAGCACGAGGAGGCGGTCTGAGAGGCTCTCCCTGTATCCATGCTGTGCGAGTAACCTCTTTACAGCTCTACAACCCGTTCTGTGTCAAAGCTCCGACACCAAATGAACACATTTCAATGTCAAACGCGTGTCAGCATCCTGCGTCTGTAATTAAACACAGTCGTGGTTGAAAAGCGTCGTCTATTTTCGGATGTTTCGCTGTTTTATGAGCTGAACAAAACAGCATCACGATGAACTTTAAAACCCACTTTGGTTAGAAAATAAGGTGCAATATGGACTTTAAAGTCGCCAACAAACAGCGTTTGTAGATGAGAAAATCTATACGATTAGCTTAGCTTAGCACAAAGACTGGAAGCAAAGGGAAACTGCTAGCCTGCTCTGAATCAGGTCTGGCGTTGTGATCAGGGACGGCTGCTTTTCACCAATCAAGAGCTTTGTAGGCGGGATCAAGAACGAGCAGGAGGGATGTCAGCGGCTAACGGTGACAGCTAGCGTAACGTGCTGGCAGTAATATCTTTTGTATTGAAGCAGGTTGAAGCAGGTTATGCACCACATCATTCGACCCGGATCTCGGCCCAGACTGCATGCAGATGTTGAGGAGCATGGCAGCTGTTTTCTGATGAGTGTGAATTATGAATTGACCCACATTACTTCTAAGGAGACTCCTCCTCCTCCTCCTCCTCCTCCTCCTCCTCCTCCTCCTCCTCACAGCCTCAGAGTCAGGATCCCAGTCAGACAGACGAACAGAAGGAGAGACGGTGAGGATGCTGAATCAGCACCGCCAACCCCACCTTTGGTGTTCTGGTATATGTTTTGTTTTGCGTCTTTCTCCTTTTTCCCCTCTATCTTATCTAAAGTGTCCTCCATCTTCTCTTTGGTCTTCTCCTGCTTTCCCTGTGGCGTTGAGGAGACTTCTGGAGGGTGGGTGCCCGGAGCAGGTGTATCTGGTGGTTGGGGGTCCTCAGAGTCGCCTTCTGCTGTGGTGGTGGCAGGCTGGGCATTAGGGTCAGTTGTCGCAGGAAGAGGAACAACTGCCTCCTCCTCTTCCTCCTCTTCAGGCTGGAGGGAGGGGCCAGATGTTCCTGGAGGAGGAACAACTGCCTCCTCCTCCTCCTCCTCTTCCTCCTCTTCAGGCTGGAGGGAAGGGCCAGATGTTCCTGGAGGAGGAACAACTGTCCCCTCCTCTTCGTCCATCTTGTCGTCGTCATCATCGTCCTCCTCCTTCACCGTGTCGGCAACTAGACAAAAAACAACAGAAGAAAATAAGTTTCAAAACTTTCACAGCTCTTCTTGCGATGAAACGTTGCTGTTAGGAACTTTCATGTTGTGTTGGTTCTGTTGGTCCCTGTGGACTGAAGTGTCTCTGAGCACCAGAGTCCCTTCAGTGGATCAGTGGTTCTCAACTGGTCTGGCTGCGGGATGACGAGCATCAAGAACAACTCTATAGAAACAGACCATCTTCTCTCTGATGGTCTCTGTACTGATGGAGGTCTGATAGAGGATCAGGACTACACTGAGACTGGTTCAGGACCAGATAGCGACCAAGAAGCAGCCGTCTGGACGTGAAACCTGCAGAAACAGAACTTAACCTTTTTTTAAAGTGCGTTTGTGCTGTTAAAACAGCAGAAGACACATGAGAGAGAAGAGAGAACGGAGATGAATGTAGAGAGATGGAGGAGTGAAGAGAGCTAGTCGTACCACAGAGGTTGTTTTCACATTTCTGAAGGTTTTCCGGACATCTGGAGCACCAGTCACCTTCAACAAACGGCCTCTCGTCCTCGTAGTTCCCTCTGAGGACATTTAAAGAGACAGTACAGGTAAATAAGGTCAGAAAACAAAACGATAACTGTGTTAACCTGCAGAACATAGAGAGGATAGTAAGAGCTGCTGAAGTGGGGATTTCAGGATCAGATACATTGTAGTTAAATATGTTAAGTCTGTTCAAACATGAACACAAACACTGTTTAGTCCACAAGGTGGAGCTCTTTTATCAGAAGCGTAACAGCAGGAGTACTATCACTGGTACCGTGGAGCATCATTAACAGTAGCACGAGTAGACGCTGGGTAGCAGTTGTAGTGTCAGTAGTAGTAATGCTAGTTTTAGTAGTAGTACTGTCGTGGTAGTTGTAGTAGTAGTACTGATGCTGGGTAGTAGTTGTATCAGTAGTAGTAATGCTAGTTTTAATAGTAGTACTGTCATGGTAGTTGTAGTAGTAGTACTGATGCTGGGTAGTAGTAGTAGTAATGCTAGTTTTAGTAGTAGTACTGTCGTGGTAGTAGTAGTAGTAGTACTGATGCTGGCCGTCAGGGCCTGCAAGGCCTTCTCTGCTGGCCTAAACAGAATCACAGCTATATATATTTAAAAAAAAAAAAAAATCTATTTTATAATTTTATATTTGTTCTTAAATTATATTGTATTATAATTTATAAAAATATTTTCCCATTATCTTATTTTCTCATTGCACAGCTACTGTCTTCCTCAGTTGCTCTGCTTCCAGTGCAGCTTGTTTTAAGTAGAGCTTTCATCCAATCAGCTGTGTCTCTAGGTAGAACAGAGCCAGAGGCCTGCAGACTCTCACCTGCAGCCAGTGAATGGGGACGATATTGTTGATCGTCATCGTGTTCAACCAATCAGATCTTTAGTTTGACATGTTGGGCGTATTCTTTGACGTGTCAGCGGCCGCTAGCCGCCCATAATGACGTCAGCATTACGTGCAGCTCAGTGTTCATCTGCAGCTTTCCCGCGAGGTGCAGTGTGCTGTGATTGGTCAGTGGGCGAGCACGTGACTATCACGAAACGAAACTTAACAGCCAGCAGAGGCTGATGGGTAGTGAATCACATCACGTGATTCAGGTCAACCAATCAAAATGCATTGTGACTGAGTTGAGCTGCACCATGACACAAGGTGCTGAGAGGAAAGACGCTGCAGAGAGGTGCGTTCAGCGTTCAAGTTGTGAAAGTAAAATCCTGTGATACTCTCTTTGGGTCGCGGCTTGTCATTGAGGAATGACGGTGGATCCCACAGCCGGACCAGCTGAGAACATTATATTTTCCTGAATTTAGGCTTTTGCATTCTCTAAATGCTCGAGCGTTATTCAAACGACTCGTACCGAACGGTTTAATACGAAGACGTACATAGTTACAGCCTTAACAATGAGCTGTGGCGCCACAATGTGGTTATAAGGTGGTATTTCAGCTGCAGGACAGCGGTGAAGGCCCAGGTATAGAATGCACGGCCGCCACTGAGTAGTAGTAATGCTAGTTTTAGTAGTAGTACTGTCGTGGTAGTTGTTGTAGTAATAGTAGTACTGACTCTGGTAGTAGTTGTAGTATCAGGAGTAGTAATGCTAGTTTTAGTAGTAGTACTGTCGTGTTAGTTGTAGTAGTTGTAGTAGTAGTAGTAATGCTAGTTTTAGTGGTAGTACTGTCGTGGTAGTAGTAGTAGTTGTAGTAATGCTAGTTTTAGTGGTAGTACTGTCGTGGTAGTAGTAGTAGTTGTAGTAATGCTAGTTTTAGTGGTAGTACTGTCGTGGTAGTTGTTGTAGTAGTAGTAATGCTAGTTTTAGTGGTAGTACTGTCGTGGTAGTAGTAGTAGTTGTAGTAATGCTAGTTTTAGTGGTAGTACTGTCGTGGTAGTAGTAGTAGTAATGCTAGTTTTAGTGGTAGTACTGTCGTGGTAGTAGTAGTAGTTGTAGTAATGCTAGTTTTAGTGGTAGTACTGTCGTGGTAGTTGTAGTAGTAGTAATGCTAGTTTTAGTAGTAGTACTGTCGTGGTAGTTGTAGTAGTTGTAGTAGTAGTAATGCTAGTTTTAGTGGTAGTACTGTCGTGGTAGTAGTAGTAGTTGTAGTAATGCTCGTTTTAGTGGTAGTACTGTCGTGGTAGTAGTAGTAGTAGTAATGCTAGTTTTAGTAGTAGTACTGTCGTGGTAGTTGTAGTAGTTGTAGTAGTAGTAATGCTAGTTTTAGTGGTAGTACTGTCGTGGTAGTAGTAGTAGTTGTAGTAATGCTAGTTTTAGTGGTAGTACTGTCGTGGTAGTTGTAGTAGTAGTAGTGGTTGTAGTTGTACTGACGCTGGATAGTAGTTGCAGACGAGGTAGGAGACTCTCTCCCAGTCCAAACCCTCCATGTTGTTACAGAGATGGAAGGCACAGCCGACTCTGTGTGTGTCTGCCCACACCATCTGTAACACACACAGAGTTCAGATCCTGTCCAGGTATACAAATGTGTGTGTAAATATATACGTCTATGTATTTGTATCTGACCTGTGTATAGTGTCCACACATCTGGTCTTCATCACAGCTGTTGTTTTGGAAGTCATAGTCCAGATGTTCTATATGAATCAATTACATTACAATATTATAAATATATATATTTAATTATCTTTAAAATTAAGCAGATCCTTTATTGATGTAAAAGTACTAATATCACACTAAAATACTACATTACAAGTAAAAATCCTGCGTTCATAATTTTACTGAAGTAAGAGCAGAAGGTACTTAAAGTATTCAAAGTTAAAGCACGAATTATGCAAATAGCCCTTAACAGACTGTTATTTCATCACATATTTATGTAGTATTGGAACACCTGTTAGTTTGCGTGAGCCCGATATTCGCTCTCTTTTAGCTCGAGTTCTGGTCTCCACCAAACACGGAGAGAAATACCTGAATGCTAGATGCTAACTTTGTCTCTTTGGTGCAGACAAAGATATTTCTTTGAGATGGAGGACCACCTACTGCAGCGTTTGGTTCTACAAACAGACCGTGAACTCACCCAGAAACCACTTCTCCAGAGCCTCTCGGAGGTCCAGAGGCCCGGTTCCGGCGTACAGGTTCTCTCCGGTGTCCTCCAGCTCTGGGTTGTGGTTCCAGATGCATTTAGCAGCATAGCCCTCTGCGATCACCTTCAGGCTCGAGTCCCATCTCTGCAGAGAACCAACAGGAGTTTAGGAGAACAGAACTCGCCCAAAAAACGTTGGTGTGGACTCAACAAGCAGACTTCAATTCTCTTTTTTAGAAAATATTGTGAAGCAGACACTTAAGTTGTGCCAAACCCCCGACTGAAAATAGCTAACTGCAAGTTCAAACTGATAATTGAATGCAGCATTGTCAGTCCCGCCCTACTATCCTGTGATTGGTTACTACTGGCAAGTACTACTGTGCTGTGATTGGCAGATTATCTGGGGACAGCAACGTGCTTTTGGACAAGTCTTTGGTATGAAGTTGTTTAATTTCACTCATTTAGTGACTGGCTAGTTAGCTAGCTCGCTAGCTAATTCATTTCACCGTGCTTTGACGCATCACTGGCGATAGCAATGTGCGGAAGAAACATTAAGTTGTTTATTTATGAGAGAGAGAGATTTTTGATTTTTAGAAAACCTTTATTTTACTGAAAACAATATGAACAAACAAAACATCGTTGCCGTGGCAATGGATTAGAAGCAACTCTTCAAAACAAAACAATCAAGATAGTTTATTTTCATGATATTTTCAAGGAGCGTTGAGTCCATTCAGCTCTGTAATTAATCCTAGATCTGGAAATTGATCTGTAGAGTCAGGAGTTCAGGATCCTCCTGCTCCACCGGTTGAGTCCTCAGAGGGTCACAGCATGCTGTTGAGACCTGGAGTCCTCAGAGGGTCACAGCATGCTGTTGAGACCTGGAGTCCTCAGAGGGTCACAGCATGCTGTTGAGACCTGGAGTCCTCAGAGGGTCACAGCATGCTGCTGAGACCTGGAGTCCTCAGAGGGTCACAGCATGCTGCTGAGACCTGGGTCGTGCCGTCCTGGATGCCCATCCTGGCTCCGTCCACCAGCGGTTCATGAAACAGCCGGTGTGAGCACGTGGGCTCCGGTCTCTTTACTTGACTCCATCTTTGTACATCTCTTTCCTTATTGTCTGAACTATTTTCTTTAGTCTGAAGCCTTCCTCGGCTGCTCCTCCACTTTCTGTAGTTGCCACTTTCTTGGCCTGTGAGCTTCCTCTGTCTCCTCTCTGTTTCCTCTTCAGCTGAGGGGCCTTGAGCTGCTCATCGTCTGCTTCCATGGCCACCTCCCCCATTGCCTCCACCTGTCCTCCAGTACTCTCCCTCACCTGCTGGACCTCACTTGCCCCGTCCTTCCTCACCTCTTGTCCCCCACTTGTCCTCTCTTCTCTCACCTCCTGAGCCCCACCCGTCTCCTCCACCCTCGCCTCCTGGGTCACACCCGTCTGCTCCACTCTCACCTCCTGAGCCCCACCCGTCTCCTCCACTCTCACCTCCTGGGTCACACCTGTCTCCTCCACTCTCACCTCCTGAGCCCCACCCGTCTCCTCCACCCTCGCCTCCTGTGCTCCGCTTGTTCCCTCTTGTCCGTCCTGCTTGTCCCCTCTGTCCTCAGTACCTCTCTGGTTCTGGTCTTTGTTTGAGCCGTGTCCCCAGGACAAGCTCTGCTCAGATGTCCTTCTCTCCCACAGCTGTAACATTTAAAATCATTTGTCTTTGCAAAGATGACGTCGTCAAAGTCGTCCACAGTGATCTTGAAGCTGAGGTTGACCACTCTGCTCCTGTTGCTGGGGATCATGAAGACATCAACACCACCTCCGCAGTTTCTATTCTGTCCAGAAAGATGACCACAGCGCTGTTCATCCGCGCTGCAGACTTCACGTGGCTGTGGCCGACAAGCTCACCCACTCCCAGGCTGATCTCCTCCACCGAACACCCGAACAGCGGCGGGATCTTCACGCCGTGTTCCCTGGTTAGCTCCGTCAGGCGCATGCTAGCGTTTAGCACGCCGACAGCACCTGCTGCCCGGCTGCACTCCGCTCAAAAAGACCCAAAAAACTGATAAAAGTACGCAAAAAAACCCGTGAACCCTGCACACCCCACTACACTATCATACCCAACATTACACTATCATACCCAACATTACACTATCATACCCAACATTACACTATCATACCCAACATTACACTATCATACCCAACATTACACTATCATACCCAACATTACACTATCATACCCAACATTACACTATCATACCCAACATTACACTATCATACCCAACATTACACTATCATACCCAACATTACACTATCATACCCAACATTACACTATCATACCCAACATTACACTATCATACCCAACACTACACTATCATACCCAACACTACACTATCATACCCAACATTACACTATCATACCCAACATTACACTATCATACCCAACACTACACTGTCATACCCAACACTACACTATCATACCCAACACTACACTATCATACCCAACACTACACTACCATACCCAACATTACACTATCATACCCAACATTACACTATCATACCCAACACTACACTATCATACCCAACACTACACTATCATACCCAACATTACACTATCATACCCAACATTACACTATCATACCCAACATTACACCATCATACCCAACACTACACCATCATACCCAACATTACACTATCATACCCAACACTACACTATCATACCCAACACTACACTATCATACCCAACACTACACTATCATACCCAACATTGCACTATCATACCCAACACTACACTATCATACCCAACACTACACTATCATACCCAACACTACACTATCATACCCAACACTACACTATCATACCCAACACTACACTATCATACCCAACACTACACTATCATACCCAACATTACACCATCATACCCAACACTACACTATCATACCCAACATTACACTATCATACCCAACATTACACTATCATACCCAACACTACACTATCATACCCAACACTACACTATCATACCCAACACTACACTATCATACCCAACACTACACTATCATACCCAACATTACACCATCATACCCAACACTACACTATCATACCCAACATTACACTATCATACCCAACACTACACTATCATACCCAACACTACACTATCATACCCAACACTACACTATCATACCCAACACTACACTATCATACCCAACACTACACTATCATACCCAACATTACACTATCATACCCAACATTACACTATCATACCCAACATTACACGATCATACCCAACATTACACTATCATACCCAACACTACACTATCATACCCAACATTACACTATCATACCCAACACTACACTATCATACCCAACACTACACTATCATACCCAACACTACACTATCATACCCAACATTACACTATCATACCCAACATTACACTATCATACCCAACATTACACTATCATACCCAACATTACACTATCATACCCAACACTACACTATCATACCCAACATTACACTATCATACCCAACACTACACTATCATACCCAACATTACACTATCATACCCAACATTACACTATCATACCCAACATTACACTATCATACCCAACACTACACTATCATACCCAACATTACACTATCATACCCAACACTACACTATCATACCCAACATTACACTATCATACCCAACACTACACTATCATACCCAACATTACACTATCATACCCAACATTACACTATCATACCCAACATTACACTATCATACCCAACACTACACTATCATACCCAACATTACACTATCATACCCAACACTACACTATCATACCCAACATTACACTATCATACCCAACATTACACTATCATACCCAACACTACACTATCATACCCAACATTACACTATCATACCCAACATTACACTATCATACCCAACATTACACTATCATACCCAACACTACACTATCATACCCAACATTACACTATCATACCCAACATTACACTATCATACCCAACACTACACTATCATACCCAACATTACACTATCATACCCAACATTACACTATCATACCCAACACTACACTATCATACCCAACACTACACTATCATACCCAACATTACACTATCATACCCAACATTACACCATCATACCCAACATTACACTATCATACCCAACATTACACTATCATACCCAACACTACACTATCATACCCAACACTACACTATCATACCCAACACTACACTATCATACCCAACATTACACTATCATACCCAACACTACACTATCATACCCAACACTACACTATCATACCCAACACTACACTATCATACCCAACATTACACTATCATACCCAACACTACACTATCATACCCAACACTACACTATCATACCCAACACTACACTATCATACCCAACACTACACTATCATACCCAACATTACACTATCATACCCAACACTACACTATCATACCCAACATTACACTATCATACCCAACACTACACTATCATACCCAACATTACACTATCATACCCAACACTACACTATCATACCCAACACTACACTATCATACCCAACATTACACTATCATACCCAACATTACACTATCATACCCAACATTACCCAGTGAAGAAAAAGATCGGAAAATCGCTATTTTAACCTCTCAATCACGCTCTGCCAACTCCACGCTCCTTCCACTCAGACAGAGAGAGAGAGAGACAGAGAGAGAGAGAATACACAGCCATCATGTAAAATGTTGCACACATAACATGAAAAACAGTGTTTGTTTTGGCATTGTTTCATTGTTTAAGTTGTGTAACTCACATCATTTATTTAATGTTCTAAAATCCAGCACAGATCTTTGGCGCTGACTCGGTGAACCGATGCAGTTTGATGATTTGTGAGACATTTAGTTAATTCTGCAGCCTCTAGTTGGAAAGAAATATTGTGCGAAAAATTTAATATTTAATGTCGTATCGAGGAAATGTGCAAAAGATGTGCAGGAAGAAGGAGAGTATGAAACATTTTAATCCAGCTGCAGGGATCACCCGAAGGAATAACTGAACTTATAAATATTCATGTCTTGTGAATTTAGGAAACATAATCATTTACAGAACGATTATTGTCTCAATTTTCGAGTTTACATCCAAGCAAGAACTGTCAGGACGCTGGTCCGTGTCCGTGTTACACAGAGCGTGTAACATACTTTGCTTTCCGATTTAAAATGTAGTGTTTGTTGCTGCTGCAGTTTGTGCGAAGTAAAGTTGAATGGACGGTAGTGATGTTTAGAAGAGTGTTGGTTCCTCCTTATGTGATACAAAGAGGAGAATCAGATCATAAGTATTGCGTGTGATGTCTGTCTGTGTCCGACCAGCTGCAACAAACCCACACGCCTCAGAACACGTCCACTCATCAGTAAGTTAACTGTTGTTTCAATGAGTTATTTAAATAAAGGTCTGCTGAGAGTTTTCCTCAAAGCACCAGTGAATGTTTCTACTTAAGTATCCTGATAAAAGCTCATCAATGAGCCTCACTCTTCATCATCGTCATCATCATCACACTGTAGTTCACTCTATCACGTACAGACGCTCAGTAGAGCGACAGATTCAATTCAGGCAGTTATGTCCATTATGTGGTTTGTCACTGTTGCTAAGACACCGATATAATGGACAGTGTGTGTGTGTGTGTGTGTGTGTGTGTGTGTGTGTGTTTTTTGTCCAGTGATGACACAACACAAACAATAGTCAGGGGTCTCCTCCACATTCCTGTCTCTCTCCAGGCTCTCTCAACATCTGGTCCCTGTTATGACTCTCGGGTCACACACACACACACACACACACACACACACACACACACACACACACACACACACACACACACACACTCTGTCCGCCATACTGGAGGTCATTCGGTCTGTGAACAGCTGATTTTTGTTCCTCTATGTTTCAACAGAACAGTCATTGATGAGATAACGTCCCACAGTATCTGTTCAGCTGCCATCACTAAACATGTGATTGATGCTAATGCTAACGTGTACCCAGGGTAGGAAATTCACAAATTCTTTTCGGGGCAATTTTTGCCCCCACTGACTGAAATCCAGGGCATTTTCAAAAAATTGGGGGCATTTTTTGAAATTTGTGAAATAACATTTAACCTTTGTTCAAAATAATAAATATACTTATTTCGGCTTACAATATATGAGCAATTGTCATGAAATGGCAATAATAAGACTATTAGGTAGTAGTCTACAGATTCAAAGTGTTTTCTTAGATTTATTTAACAAAAAACAAACATAAATCAGACAATCATATTCAATTTTATTCTTATTTCTTTGTGGTTATTTATTGTTATTATTAAATGTTTTAAACAACTATCAACAACTATTAAGTCAACGATGCCTTGATTACATATACATCAGTCATTGTATGGAATTATTGAGAAAAATTATTTTTGTAGCACCTCAAATATTGTGACATTACCCATTTTTGTCCTGAACTCATGCATTTATCATTGTGTGGAATTTTTGAGAAAAACATTTTTATAGCACCTTAAAAATTTTAAAAATGTGCCATTTGAAAGTACAAATTCAGTTCAGAGTTTTTACTTCTTAATTCAGTTCAGAGTTTTTACTCAGTAAAATATCTTAATTGACTGTCAGTCAGGTATTTTTCATTTCCAGCGACCCTCAAATCAAAGAATAAAGACACTTTTAGGTGTATTTTCCCGCACAATTTAGGTGTATTTTCCCTTTAACTCACGAGATCAGGTAGCATGTTTTATACGTAATGTGACTATAATTCATTTCATCTAATTTCCATTATGCAATATGTATACTTTGTTGGCATCTTATTCTGAAAACCGGATGTTCGTCTTAAGAAAGCGGATGTTGTCTCATGTTAATCTTTCCGTTAACTTTCAAAGTCCTTCGCTCGTCCCGATCTGCACCGTTTAAATGAGTTTACCGTGAATGTCAGCATAGAGGTGCACTAACATGTGAGTGTCTGCTGAGTTGACCGCAGTCTCGCAGTCACAGGTCTGATTAAGAAGCACTCCATTTTTTTCGGGGGCATTTTTTGCCCCTCTCCGAGTGATATCAGGGGCAAAATGATATCTCTTAGGGGCAGTTTTGCCCTTTGCCCTCGTGTATTTCCGACGCTGCGTGTACCTCAGAGGCAACATAGAAATAGAATGAGAAGAGCATAATGGTCGAAACGCCGGCCATTTTTTCTATGTACTGTTGACATAGCGACCGCTGTCGCGACCTGACCAGGAGGCAACCTCCAGTTCTGTCAAAGCTTCATGTGTTAAAACTGCATTCTCTCTAGTGTCCACCAGGGGGCGACTCCTCTGGTTGTATAGAAGTCTATAGAAAATGACTCTACTTCTCTCTTGATTTATTACCTCAGTAAACATTGTAAACATGAGTTTATGTCTCAATCTCTAGTTTCAAGTCTTCTTCAATACAGCATGATGTTCATTTAGTACATTATGGTCCATTTAGAGTCACACAGACCATAAAGCAGGGGATGCTTTAGGGCGGGGCTACACGCTGATTGACAGGTCTCTACGTCACTCCTCCTCAGTCCAGATATGGTCACTTCCTGTTCACAGTTTGCAAAAAAACAAGATGGCGACAGACAAAATCACTGAACTCGAGTCTTCAAAACGTCCACAAACCAGTACAACTTGTACTTAACTTACTTGCCACTCTGTACTCAGTTTCCATTATTTCTGGATGAACTGGTCAGACTTGTTTCAACCAGTTGTCTGAACTGGTGAGACTAATCTGTCCGTCTGTACTAGTTCTGTTTGAACTGACCAAACTACTTTCATTGCAATTGTATGTGAGCTGGTCAAACTGGTTTGTCTGCTGGTCCCAGTCCACCTTCCTGAAGCTCTTCTGAGGAGTTACGTTCTGCAGACTGCAACAGAAACAGAAACCTGTCCTCCCAGTTCAACACGCCCAGTTCCCTCATCCTCTCTCCATCCCTTTCTTTTGAATCCTTGTCTCTTTACATCGTTGGTCTCTCATCTCCTGTTCTCTTTCCTTCCTGCCTTTTCTTTCTTCCCTCCTTCCTCGCTCCTCTTCCTCATTCTCTCTTTTGCTCCTCACTCTCTACTTCCTTCACTCCTTCTTTCCTTCCCTTCTCTCGTTCTATCCCACTTTTGTTCTCTTCAGCTGAAAAGCAGAAAGAAAAAACATGAATGTGGAAATGTCCCAGTGGGGGGGCACACACACACACACACACACACACACATTCCTCTGGGTGCTCACTCATTCACGACCTAATTTCTTCTCTCTCTGTAAACATTGTGTTCCAGCTCTTCGTCTCTTTCCCAACAGTCTTCCTCCTCTGTTGCTCAGCCCTGAGTCGACTCCCTGTCTGTCTGTCATCCAGGATGATTCCCTCCTCTAAAGTTCACTTATCAACTGGAGGGAAACACCCGTCTGTTCCTGGAACCCACACTGCAATTTACTCAGCGGAGCTTTTTGTGGTTGTCCCGTTAAAAAGAGATGATCCTGATCGAGTCAGAGGACCCCTTTACTGACCGAACAGGATTCATGAAGGTCTTGAGTCGAGGATCTAACACTGGAGGAGGAGATCAATGACACGTATCAATCAGGAGTCGATGCGTCAGGTGTTAAAGCTGCAGTCTCTCTAATGACCACCAGGGGGCGATGGACAACATGGCGACGGAGGTAATCCAAGATGGTGACGGTGAAATCCTTGAATTTGAGGCTTCAAAACATCAGTCCACAAACCAATAGATGACGTCACCGTGAGGTCTGTGGTTCATCGTGGGGGAAAGCATTCTTTAGGATGTTGAAATACTTATCTCTGCTTGGTGAGGCATGAAAAACAAACCAAAGGTGTGAGGTCAACCCAAATCAACACATGTGGGAGTTCATAAAAGCCATCTAGCTTTTCTCTGGTCCACCGACCAAAACCAAAACAACCTGCGTGGGTTAATTCTGACCTCCGGTTCACCTGAGAACCACAAACTGTTCTCAAGTCAGAAGCAACGGAAAAACTTGAGAATGAGTCTCTAATGATGTGTGAAGTGATTCAGCATCCGCAGTATCTGAGACACTTTATTCACACGTTCACGGTGAAAACTCGTGACGTTAGTGGTCAGCGCCTGACAGAATGCCGCGTAACCAAACGAGTAACGTTCATGTAGTGTGTTGTCATGGTGTCATCAGTATGATAACGCGCTAAATATGACATAAGGCTATGAAGGTAACATGCTAACTGTTACATACTAACGTGACATAAACATGCTCTATGCTAAACATTGAAATAATAACAGGAATCTTAAAGTATCATCAAGATAATAACTTCAATGTTTGCAAGAAAACGTCAACATGAAATAGTTGTAACACGCTACTTTAAGTATTTCAGCACGGACCATCAAACAAAGAAGAAGGTATTTAGGAACCCGTTAGCGTGTTAGCATACAGCGAAGCCTGGCAAAGTCCAGCTTTAACCAAAACAACCAAGTCAAGATGGAAAACCTTTGACAGCAATATTCAAAAAGAAAAGTCTGCGATTCTCTACGTAGAAGTTACATCTTCTACGTAGACGAGAGAAAATACTTCAGCAACCAGTGGAACTGAAGCGGACTAAATAGAAAACGGACCAAAAGTATCGGACTGAACGGACTATGGCTCGTGAATGTGAGACGTGTCCTAAAAGGGCCACCGTACAATGTTTAAACCCTTTGGATTTGGTAACAGTTTGATTGGTTTTCTTTCGACATTTGTCTTGTTGCCAATATTTGTTGTTTTGTTGGTCTGTAATCAGTATTACAGCCTCACAGAGCCACCAGTGTGTCTACAAACAGAGCTTTAGTCTTCTTTCTTTTGTCACTGGAGCGTTAGAATGAACATTAAATTAACATATATGTAAAAAAAGGTTTTCTTTGTATTCAGGACACAAAAGTGTCGGAGAAAGGCAGCTGAACAGAAATGGAAAATCAAACCAGATCCAAACAAAGATAATTCGAACAAGACGGAGAGGATTACATGATGTGCGTTTGTGTTCTGGGAAACAGAAACAGAAGAAGACAACCGGATGAATATACAGAGAATTATTAAACTAGACCCCGTTTTATTTCTATCCTTGTCTTCTTCCTTCTCCTTCTCATATTTTTTTATCTACCTCCTTCTTCCTCTTTTTTTTCACCACAATATCTGATCCGGACGTCGTCTCTCAGACACACGCACGACCTTTTTTCAATTTCAAATATCCGCTGTAGGCTGCAGGCTACGTTCAGATATCGTTCTGCACAACAGGAACACAGGAACTCACAGCTGGGGACAGTTAGACTACATGTGGGACAGTTAGACTACATGTGGGACAGTTAGACTACATGTGGGACAGTTAGACTACATGTGGGACAGTTAGACTACATGTGGGACAGTTAGACTACATGTGGGACAGTTAGACTACATGTGGGACAGTAGAGACGACTCCAACAACATGAACAAACGAAGAAAGCTGATTACATATTCATTACATGTTTGTAGAGACATCTTCTCTTCTCTTTGTTGAGTTTTCATATTCAGGCTTGAAACTCCTGAATACATTGGCGTGGTTAATGTACTGTGAATATTAGTTTATGGTATATTCTGTGTACTATGGAAGGTGGGAGACACCAGAAGCTAAATCAATAAAGACACTTTTTATTGTTAAAAAATAACTCGTGTATTACAATGTAGGAGCAACAAAATGTCATGAATTATAATTATAAAGCAGCATAAAGAGGCTCCTTGAACTTCACTCAACATCTTTACGAAAACCAGATGTTTCTTTATCTGTCCTCCATCAAATGAAATGTGAAGTAACTATGATTAAGCCTTTGTGCTAACGTTACTGAGCTTTTGTACCACTGAATTAGCCTTTGTGCAACAAGCTGGGTTAGCCTATGTGCTATTGGGTTAGCCTCTGCGCTATTGGGTTAGCCTCTGCGCTATAGGGTTAGCCTCTGTGCTATAGGGTTAGCCTCTGTGCTATTGGGTTAGCCTCTGCGCTATAGGGTTAGCCTCTGCGCTATAGGGTTAGCCTCTGCGCTATAGGGTTAGCCTCTGCGCTGTTGGGTTAGCCTCTGTGATATTGGGTTAGCCTCTGCGCTATAGGTTTAGCCTCTGTGCTATAGGGTTAGCCTCTGTGCTATAGGGTTAGCCTCTGTGCTATAGGGTTAGCCTCTGTGCTATAGGGTTAGCCTCTGTGCTATAGGTTTAGCCTCTGTGCTATAGGGTTAGCCTCTGCGCTATAGGGTTAGCCTCTGCGCTATAGGGTTAGCCTCTGTGCTATAGGTTTAGCCTCTGTGCTATAGGGTTAGCCTCTGTGCTATAGGGTTAGCCTCTGCGCTGTTGGGTTAGCCTCTGTGATATTGGGTTAGCCTCTGCGCTATAGGGTTAGCCTCTGTGCTATAGGGTTAGCCTCTGCGCTATAGGGTTAGCCTCTGTGCTATAGGGTTAGCCTCTGCGCTATAGGGTTAGCCTCTGTGCTATAGGGTTAGCCTCTGTGCTATAGGGTTAGCCTCTGCGCTATAGGGTTAGCCTCTGTGCTATAGGGTTAGCCTCTGCGCTATAGGGTTAGCCTCTGTGCTATTGGGTTAGCCTAAAAATGTGGGGATTCACCAAAATCACTGGTATTCATCCTCCGGGGAGCGTAAAGATCTACGGGTAATGTTGTTGAACCTGGACAGAAGTTCTGATGATGTTTTGAACCAAAGACCAACTGATACCGTCGTCCTTTGACTTGACACTTTTCAACCTTTAAATGATTTCCACTCTGCTGATTTAAACATATATCTGTGCGTGTAGTGTGTTTAAAGGTCAGTGTAACTTGTTGTTGTCGCCCAAAAAGCATATTTTCTTCTTTCCCTGCAGATAGATTCAGAATGAGCTGCTGAGGTTTGGAGGGTTCAGATCATCTCCACTCAACAGAGCTCAATGACTGAGTCGTAGTGCTGCAGAAATCAGATTAGTGAGACTCGAGTGCAGAATAAAGACCCGTCTGTGACGTCTGAGGTCTCACTCAGGACGACTTCGGTGAGTCTTTGTCATCGCTTCTTATCTCCACAGCTCCATCTATCTGCATGATCTCAAGCCAACTAAATAAAACAAGAATTCAAATCGATGTTGTGGAAACTTATGCAAACTAGCACATATTGAACAATATAATATCTATTTAAATACCTCATATTCAAACATAACACCAGCTTTAATGCTCCCAAAAAACTATTTTACTGATCTCCCATCTGAGTAAATCTATAACGCCTCTCGTGGAGGTCTGCCTGGATTCTTTCATTGGAGCTGCTGATGAACTCTGCCTTCATGAAGACCACCGTTATGTTTTAGGTTTTTATAAAACGCTGTAATAGAAAACAGAGCAGCTGTACTCAGATCTGGATGCTCACACAGTTATTTGGACACAGCTGCTGTTTCAACGTTTGTCCTCCAGAACTCAAACATCTCAGAGACGTCATTAAGCTGCAGCTCATTGAGCAAAACACTACAAGTCTGACCTTTGACATCTTGAAGACAAACATCTTTGAAGGTCAACACTGATGTTTTTAGACTTTTAGGTCGATAATTATCAGCTTTTTATACCATTTAAAACGTGGCCGATATGTTTTTCTTTTTGTTTCTTGCTTATAAGCCTCTGAAACATTTGAATTATTCGTACATTAGACTAAAACCACAGACTGTACATAAGAAGTGGACGCAGTTTTTTTTTTATCAACCAGTGAACAGTAAGTGACCATATCTGGACTGAGGAGTGACGCAGAGACGCCGTATAGAAGAGACCTGTCAATCAGCGTGTAGCCCCGCCCTAAAGCATCCCCTGCTTTATGGTCTGTGTGACTCTAAATGGAGCATAATGTACTAAATGAACATCATGCTGTATTGAAGAAGACTTGAAACTAGAGATTGAGACATAAACTCATGTTTACAATGTTTACTGAGGGAATAAATCAAGAGAGAAGTAGAGTCATTTTCTATAGACTTCTATACAACCAGAGGAGTCGCCCCCTGGTGGACATTAGAGAGAATGCAGCTCTAACACGTGAAGCTTTGACTTCACTTTTAAGAACCCGAGGTTGTTGTCTGACTGAACCAGATTAAGATTAAGAACAAGATTAACCAGCCGATTAATTGCAGGGAAATTCTTGGAAACATTCTTGTGAGGAATTAGTTCACAAAAGATTAAAGATTAAATATTTTGCAGAGAAAACTAAATGCCTTTAGAGTTTCCCCTGTCTGTATTCAGAGAGGAAGATTCACCTGACATCGAAAGGACATTAACATCATTTTCATCGATATCTCATCGACTGGTTGATTTCGGGGTGACGTTAATGATTCAAATGATAATAAATAAAGCATTGTGAGATGAAGGCCGATGCCGGGTGTCTTACCAGAGGCAGCATGGCGGAGGCGCTGGGAGAAACCTGTCCTCTGTAGTGGTTATGAAGCTCCACCAGCAGCTCCTCCTGCTCCTCGCTCAGAAAGCTCCAGGCTCCAGGAACCACCAGGGCCCCCAGCAGGAGCCATGCCCAGAGAGGGGCTCCCCTCGGCGGGCACCGGTGCCCGGCAGACCCCCGCCTCGGCCGGGGGCCCCGCGAGGTTCCGTCCTGGGTAGTCCTTCGGGCGGAGACCCCCTGGAGCTCCGAGAGGCTCCGCTGGTGCATGATGGGAAACGCAGTCCTTAAGGGGATGTATCCTGAGGTGGTCAGTCCAGAGTGCAGCTTCAGTGTGTGTGTGTGTGTACAATAGACCACTTTAAGAGGACCAGAGTGTGTGTTCCCTCCTCAGTGCCTCTCACTCTCTGCTGATCGCTCTGTTTCTGAGGCGGCTTTTAGAGAGAGAGGATCCTCCCCTACACACACACACACACACACACACACACACACACACAGTTCACGTTTCACCACACACTGCACCGACTGGTACGCACCCCCCCCCCCTCGATCGTCTATCCCTCCTCCTCCTCCTCTATTTCTTTCATTTCCCTTCTTCTTCTTCAACTTCAATTTATTTTATTGGCTCAACATTTAAAGAGTTCTATTGTTCATCTGAAACACACAGATGTTCATAAGCTCATTGAAGACGCTACATCTTCCAATGTTAAAGCTGTAAAGTTTATCTTTTTAACAGGAAGTACTCAGATACTTTACTTCAGTAAAAGTACGTCAGCATAATCAGTCAAATATAGTGAAAGTATTTATATCATATATTACATTGTTATTATTTTACTGATGTCGTTGGTTCAGCTGGAGCTCATTTTGAAATATTAACTATTATTAATGAATATTATATTATGTCCACCAGTCTGTGGGGAGATCGTGTGTGTGTGTGCGTGTGTGTGTGTGTGCGTGTGTGTGTGTGTCCACGTTAACCTCTCGCACTAGAATCAATGTGTTCTGTTCTTATTTATGACTGTTTACCCAAAGACCTCTTGTGGTTGCAGTGATTCACACTTTTTGAATAAAGAACTTTATTGACTCGCTCGTGATCAACAAACGTACAGCCTGCTGTCAAAAAGATTATGTGTAAAAAGATAAGAGGTGTAGTTCAAAGTGTTTTATTATTGATTCATTTGTATTTATATATACATACAGTATATATATATTTATATATATATATATATAAATATATATATATATATACTGTATATATATATATATAAATATATATATTTATATATATATATATATATTTATATTTATATATATATAGATATATATAAATATATATATACTGTATGTATATATATATATATAAATATATATACATATATATATACTGTATGTATATATATATGTATATATATATATATATATATATATATATATAAATATATATATTTATATATATATATATAAATATATATATTTATATATATATATATATATATAAATACACTCCCCCTCTCTCTGTCTCTCTCCCCCTTTGTCTCTCTCCCCCTCTGTCTCTCTCTGTCTCTCTCCCCCTTTGTCTCTCTCCCCTTCTGTCTCTCTCTGTCTCTCTCCCCCTTTGTCTCTCTCCCCCTCTGTCTCTATCCCCCTTTGTCTCTCTCCCCCTCTGTCTCTCTCTGTCTCTCTCCCCCTTTGTCTCTCTCCCCCTTTGTCTCTCTCCCCCTCTGTCTCTCTCTGTCTCTCTCCCCCTTTGTCTCTCTCCCCCTTTGTCTCTCTCCCCTTCTGTCTCTCTCCCCCTTTGTCTCTCTCCCCCTCTGTCTCTCTCTGTCTCTCTCCCCCTTTGTCTCTCTCCCCTTCTGTCTCTCTCTGTCTCTCTCCCCCTTTGTCTCTCTCCCCTTCTGTCTCTCTCTGTCGCTCTCCCCCTTTGTCTCTCTCCCCTTCTGTCTCTCTCCCCCTTTGTCTCTCTCCCCCTCTGTCTCTCCCCCCCTTTGTCTCTCTCCCCCTCTGTCTCTCTCTGTCTCTCTCCCCCTTTGTCTCTCTCCCCCTCTGTCTCTCTCTGTCTCTCTCCCCCTTTGTCTCTCTCCCCTTCTGTCTCTCTCTGTCTCTCTCCCCCTTTGTCTCTCTCCCCCTCTGTCTCTCTCTGTCTCTCTCCCCCTTTGTCTCTCTCCCCCTCTGTCTCTCTCTGTCTCTCTCCCCCTTTGTCTCTCTCCCCTTCTGTCTCTCTCTGTCGCTCTCCCCCTTTGTCTCTCTCCCCTTCTGTCTCTCTCTGTCTCTCTCCCCCTTTGTCTCTCTCCCCCTCTGTCTCTCTCCCCCTTTGTCTCTCTCCCCCTCTGTCTTTCTCTGTCTCTCTCCCCCTTTGTCTCTCTCCCCCTCTGTCTCTCTCTGTCTCTCTCCCCCTTTGTCTCTCTCCCCTTCTGTCTCTCTCTGTCTCTCTCCCCCTTTGTCTCTCTCCCCCTCTGTCTCTCTCTGTCTCTCTCCCCCTTTGTCTCTCTCCCCTTCTGTCTCTCTCTGTCTCTCTCCCCCTTTGTCTCTCTCCCCTTCTGTCTCTCTCTGTCTCTCTCCCCCTTTGTCTCTCTCCCCCTCTGTCTCTCTCTGTCTCTCTCCCCCTTTGTCTCTCTCCCCCTCTGTCTCTCTCTGTCTCTCTCCCCCTTTGTCTCTCTCCCCCTCTGTCTCTCTCCCCCTTTGTCTCTCTCCCCCTCTGTCTCTCTCTGTCTCTCTCCCCCTTTGTCTCTCTCCCCCTCTGTCTCTCTCTGTCTCTCTCCCCCTTTGTCTCTCTCCCCTTCTGTCTCTCTCTGTCTCTCTCCCCCTTTGTCTCTCTCCCCCTCTGTCTCTCTCTGTCTCTCTCCCCCATTGTCTCTCTCCCCTTCTGTCTCTCTCTGTCTCTCTCCCCCTTTGTCTCTCTCCCCCTCTGTCTCTCTCTGTCTCTCTCCCCCTTTGTCTCTCTCCCCTTCTGTCTCTCTCTGTCGCTCTCCCCCTTTGTCTCTCTCCCCTTCTGTCTCTCTCTGTCTCTCTCCCCCTTTGTCTCTCTCCCCCTCTGTCTCTCTCCCCCTTTGTCTCTCTCCCCCTCTGTCTCTCTCTGTCTCTCTCCCCCTTTGTCTCTCTCCCCCTCTGTCTCTCTCTGTCTCTCTCCCCCTTTGTCTCTCTCCCCTTCTGTCTCTCTCTGTCTCTCTCCCCCTTTGTCTCTCTCCCCCTCTGTCTCTCTCTGTCTCTCTCCCCCTTTGTCTCTCTCCCCTTCTGTCTCTCTCTGTCTCTCTCCCCCTTTGTCTCTCTCCCCTTCTGTCTCTCTCTGTCTCTCTCCCCCTTTGTCTCTCTCCCCCTCTGTCTCTCTCTGTCTCTCTCCCCCTTTGTCTCTCTCCCCCTCTGTCTCTCTCTGTCTCTCTCCCCCTTTGTCTCTCTCCCCCTCTGTCTCTCTCCCCCTTTGTCTCTCTCCCCCTCTGTCTCTCTCTGTCTCTCTCCCCCTTTGTCTCTCTCCCCCTCTGTCTCTCTCTGTCTCTCTCCCCCTTTGTCTCTCTCCCCTTCTGTCTCTCTCTGTCTCTCTCCCCCTTTGTCTCTCTCCCCCTCTGTCTCTCTCTGTCTCTCTCCCCCTTTGTCTCTCTCCCCTTCTGTCTCTCTCTGTCTCTCTCCCCCTTTGTCTCTCTCCCCCTCTGTCTCTCTCTGTCTCTCTCCCCCTTTGTCTCTCTCCCCTTCTGTCTCTCTCTGTCGCTCTCCCCCTTTGTCTCTCTCCCCTTCTGTCTCTCTCTGTCTCTCTCCCCCTTTGTCTCTCTCCCCCTCTGTCTCTCTCCCCCTTTGTCTCTCTCTGTCTCTCTCCCCCTTTGTCTCTCTCCCCCTCTGTCTCTCTCTGTCTCTCTCCCCCTTTGTCTCTCTCCCCCTCTGTCTCTCTCTGTCTCTCTCCCCCTTTGTCTCTCTCCCCCTCTGTCTCTCTCTGTCTCTCTCCCCCTGACTGTCAATAAATATAGACGATACATTCAGAGAATAAATTCAAATATAAGACGAGACTTTACCCCGTGTGTGTGTGTGTGCGTGTGCGTGTGTGCGTGTGCGTGTGTGTGTGTGTGTGTGTGTGTGTGTGTGTGTGTGTGTTAATTAGAGACCCTGAGTCTGAGCGCTGTCTTAAAGCTGTTTTCATTGTTTTCATTGTTTTCAGCCAAGTACATCACATCATAACACACCCAGCTGTACCCACAGGCTCGCATTTCACTGTACAACACATTCCTCAGTGTGTGTGTGTGTGTGTGTGTGTGTGTGTGTGTGTGTGTGTGTGTGTGTGTGTGTGTGTGTGTGTGTGTGTGTGTGAGAGTGAGAGTGAGTGTGAGTGTGAGTGTGTGTGTGTGTGTGTGTGTGTGTGTGTGTGTGTGTGTGTGTGTTGGAGGAAGCAGAGGCGGTGAACACATGAAACTGAATCCTGTGGGTCACCGTTTGCTCCGTAACACCGACCTCATGTCGGTCTGCAGGGAGACACGGCACATGTGTGTCCTGACCTCACTGTCACACACACACACACACACACACACACACACACACACACACACACACACACGCGCACTTTGTAGTGATGATACAACTCCATTAAATGTGTTATTAATTAATAACAGGCAGCGAGGCGTCCATGTTTGTTTCAGTGTTTTTATCAGCGATAAACTAATCACCACTTTAATATTTATGATCTAAAAACTCTCAGAAATGTTTAGAAGATATAAAAATAAGCGAAACGATGAAAGATCGATTTGAAATATCTCAGTGTTTTCCTGTTGTGTGAGGAGTAAAATCAGAACCAGACTGAATAAACGAAGACTTAACCTTCCTCACATGAAGAAGAAGAAGAAGAAGAAGAAGAAGAAGAAGAAGAAGAAGAAGAAGAAGAAGAAGAAGAAGAAGAAGAAGAAGAAGAAGAAGAAGAAGAAGAAGAAGAAGAAGAAGAAGAAGAAGAAGAAGAAGAAGAAGAAGAAGAAGAAGAAGAAGAAGAAGAAGAAGAAGAAGAAGAAGAAGAAGAAGAAGAAGAAGAAGAAGAAGAGTTTGTGTCACCTTTCAGATACGAGCTGAAGTTATCAGGAAGCTTTGAATCATCTTCTCATTTTCCACTGTTGTTGGTGTATCTATCGTCCGGTATTTAAACACTGAGAGCAACAGAAGATAAGAATCAAAGTGAATCACGTCCTGTCAGATCTCTGTTTTTAAGGTGGAGTCACAGCCTCCAGCTTGGTGGAGACGAGCCAAGAACAAGTTCTCTCGTGTTCTCAGCGCGGTCGGTGAGACGGGACGAGGTCTCGAGAAACACGAGACCAGATGTCAACCGAAGCAGCGGGGAAAGAGCTGCTCACAGCGCTGCAGGTGAGAACAGAACCGATGACTCATTCTGAACGATGGTGAAAATATAAAATGTCTTTCAAGTGTTCAGAATTTGTGCAAAAGCTCATTTCTACGGAAGCCCTTAACCGCATGATTCAAACATGTTCTTTCATGTCGTTATCTGGAGATCGCCAGTTTTGGTATCTCCAGAAAACAAAAAGGTAGTTTTCCTGCTATTATTTAAAATGTTTGCGTCAAAGTTGTTAAAAATTTGCATACAATTTGAAAAGAAACTTGTGACACTAAAAGGAGGCGTCAACCTCCGGTTCTCTAGAGTTCTCCAAAGCTTCATGTGTTAAAGCTGCATTCTCTCTAGTGTCCACCAGGGGGCGACTCCTCTGGTTGTATAGAAGTCTATAGAAAATGACTCTACTTCTCTCTTGATTTATTCCCTCAGTAAACATTGTAAACATGAGTTTATGTCTCAATCTCTAGTTTCAAGTCTTCTTCAATACAGCATGATGTTCATTTAGTACATTATGGTCCATTTAGAGTCACACAGACCATAAAGCAGGGGATGCTTTAGGGCGGGGCTACACGCTGATTGACAGGTCTCTACTATACGGCGTCTCTACGTCACTCCTCAGTCCAGATATGGTCACTTCCTGTTCACTGGTTGCAAAAAAAACAGAAGCTGTGTTTGACACAAGCTTCCATGAGATTTAACGTTTAGTTCTCTGATATAAAATAGGTCAGTAAACGCCCCTCTGGTTCTGGACCCAGCAGACTGGGAGAAGACCAGTATATGTATTGGTTGTATGATTGTAATTCCCAGCTGGATTAGAGGTCCCTCTGCTGGATAACGTTTGATCAAAGTCAATGATCCTGTGAGAGGTTGAATTTAAGGATTGATCAGATTAAATCTTTACAAAACAGAGTCAATCATCACTGTGCAAGAACAAAAAGACACAAAATACAGAAGTAAAAGAATGAGATTGTGGCTGGAATCCCCCTCCAGTCACACATGGGACTGATGTTAAACTGGGCCGAGAGGTAAATGCTCCATATCTCACAGCTGCACACATACACATACACACACACACACACATCCATACACACGCACACACACACACACACACACACACATCCATACATCATACGAATAGTATGTGATCGTGTGTGAGTGCACTGAGCCCAGCCCATGTGAGTCTGTTGTCATTGACTGGCTGCTGATGGCTAACAGATGAGTCTGTGTGTGTGTGTGTGTGTGTGTGTGTGTAGGGTGTGGACCTTCTTCAGAGTGATTAGTTCAGAGACCTCGAGTCAAATGCTAACATTATGCAACTTGTGAGTAGACCAGCGTAAGTGTAACATGGCCTCTGTGTGTGTGTGTGTGTGTGTGTGTGTGTGTGTGTGTCCCATTATCACCATCATCATCTGTTCCTGGACCTGTCTGCACTGCTGCACATGCTCAGTGATGATGTCATGAGTACAAGAAGTTGACCACTCCTTAGAGACGATGTCAAAACCTTCACAACCGACTCTGAACGTTTACCGGTCTGCAAGAACCTCGCCCGGCGTTCAGAGACCCGACCCCTCGACACCAGTGAACAGGAAGTGACCCTATCTGGACTGAGGAGTGACGTAGAGACGCCGTATAGAAGAGACCTGTCAATCACTGTGTAGCCCCGCCCTAAAGCATCCCCTGCTTTATGGTCTGTGTGACTCTAAATGGAGCATAATGTACTAAATGAACATCATGCTGTATTGAAGAAGACTTGAAACTAGAGATTGAGACATAAACTCATGTTTACAATGTTTACTGAGGTAATAAATCAAGAGAGAAGTAGAGTCATTTTCTATAGACTTCTATACAACCAGAGGAGTCGCCCCCTGGTGGACATTAGAGAGAATGCAGCTTTAACACGTGAAGCTTTGGCTTCACTTAAAGAACTAACAGCTCCTCAGATACTTTCTGGACTTTTCTGTAAATAAATATCTGTGGAGTGACATGAGTTAAAGGACCAGCTGAGAGGAGAATCCCACTGGGACTCCACAGTTAATAAACAGACACAGACGGCGACAACGGGAGCTCCTCCTGTCTCGGGAACGTGTGGAAATAAATGATCTCACCGTGAAGACGTCATCATGTCACCCTTCAAAAGAAGGATTCTTGAATTAGTTTGATACACTGCAGAAGTCTAACGTCACGAAATATGTTTTTCCTCGTTTCTTCTTACTAGATTAAGTTCTTGTTCTTAAAGGAACAGTTAAACCTTTTGTGAAATACGTTTATTGAGACGTTCAGGTGGCCTAGCTTAGCATAAAGACTGGAGGTGAATCTTCAGTCGGTGTGATGGAGAGAGAGAGCGAGAGAGAGAGAGCGAGAGCGAGAGACAGAGAAAGAGAGTGAGAGACAGAGAGAGAGAGGGGGAGAAAGAGAGAGAGCGAGAGAGCAAGAGAGAGAGAGAGAGAGCGAGACAGAGAGCGAGAGACAGAGAAAGAGAGCGAGAGACAGCGAGAGAGAGAGAGAGAGAGAGAGAGCGAGAGACAGAGAGAGAGGGGGAGAGAGAGAGCGAGAGAGAGCAAGAGAGACAGAGAGCGCGAGACAGAGAGAGCAAGAGAGAGAGAGAGCAAGAGAGAGAGAGAGCAAGAGAGAGACAGAGAGAGCGAGAGAGAGCGCAAGAGAGAGACAGAGAGCAAGATTGAGCGAAAGACAGAGAGAGCAAGAGAGAGAGAGAGCAAGAGAGAGAGAGAGCGAGAGACAGAGAGCGAGAGACAGAGCGAGAGAGAGCGAGAGACAGAGCGAGAGAGAGCAAGAGAGAGAGAGAGCGAAAGACAGAGCGAGAGAGAGCGAGAGACAGAGCGAGAGAGAGCGAGAGACAGAGAGAGCAAGAGAGAGAGAGAGCGAGAGACAGAGAGAGAGACAGAGAGCAAGAGAGCAAGAGAGAGAGACAGAGAGAGCGACTACTAGTGTCAGTAGTCGTGCTACTGATGCTAGTGTCAGGAGTACTACTACTACTGATACTAGTATCAGTAGTAGTAGTAGTACTGATACTAGTGTCAGTAGTAGTACTGATACTAGTGTCAGAAGTACTTTCATCGTCTGTCTGTTAACTGAACAATAACTTTAAGAGATGAAAGTGGACATTTGTGCAGCTGCTGAAAGCAGTTGAAGTGTAAAATAAGTAAAAAGTGAAGTTTAAATCGCGTGAAATCTAATAAATAATAATAATAATCATAATAATGATAATGACAATGAATAGAGATGCAGTAGAATCAAGTAGAGACAGAAGAATGAGGAGTCGAAGCGGTTTGAAAGCTTTGGACTGAACTCAAGGAAACACTCATGATGGAGTCATCAATACTGAGACACACCCTGAGAGGGAGGGAGGGAGGGAGGAGAAATAGACTCGGAGGAGGAAAGGAAGGAAAGGAGGAAAGGAGGGGAAAAAGACCTGGAGGAGCCAAGGAAGGAAGGAAAGAAGGGAGACCTGCACGAGTGAAGGAAGGAAAAGAGAAAAAAGGACGTTAGAAGTGTGAAAAAAGGAGATTCTTGAGTTTAGTGATGAAGAGAAGGAGAAAGGACGAATAAAAGGAAGTAAGAAGGAAAGGCGTGGAAGTAAAGATGGGCCAAAGAAAGAAAGGAAAGGAAGAAGGGAAAAGGGAGGAGAAGGAGGAAAGACATCTGAGGTTTGGGAGTAAAAATAAAAATGACCAAGAATGAGGAAGGGAGGAAAGAAGGAGACACAGATGGAGAACAAGACAATAACCATTTTAAAAGACAAAAGAGAATTGAGGGAGGAGGGATGGAGGAGCAAAGGTCAAATAAAAGAGGAGAACCACACCCATAGAGAGGAGGAAGAGGAGCGATGAGGAGGGAGGAAAGGACAGGAGGAATCAGTTATTTTATTCATCGCTCAGTCAGAAATACATATTCTTTGGAAAGTAAATTATTTTGTGCACAATTGAAGATAAAACAGTCTCGGTCCCCCTAAAACCGTCGGTGGAGGTCTCTGCAGGAGTGAGTCTACCGCCTCCTGCTGGCAGCGTTCAACCACTACAGACGTGTTGAGGGCGGAGCTTTCAACTCAATCTCATGATCTTCATCAGCGTCATCACATGACTCAAGCATGACTTCATGTGCAGTAGGACCTGCAGGACACACTGGTGTCAGTACACTTCGTATACACTTTATATATGTTGTTGTTGTTATTTACATTCCTCTTATGGCGATTCTATTTCTCACAGGTGTCAGTGTTACTCTTATCACACTTAATAATTATTACTCTATCGCTCATAAAAGTTTAAATGTCTTCTTTTTGTAATCTTTGTAGAACTCTGACACGAGAATGAACAGTCGTCATATCTTCTATCTTACATTCAACATGACAAATCACAAAACAACCACAAGATTTCTAATAAATAAAAATATATATTTCAACCTTCAGTTTAAATCAGAGCAACGAGAGTCGACGCAGCGACTTTGAGTTCATCACGAGAACAAAAAGAATCAGCTTTATGGAAGCTGCTGAATCTGTTCATGAATTATTGATTGATAAACGTAAACATCTGAGTCCGTCTGTCTCCGTCTTCCAGAGTCACGATGAGTTCAGGCGTCGTCGGTGAAAACCTGTCCCAGGACGGCGAGCCGGGCGCTGAACGGCTGAACGGGACAGGACAGCGAGGGGTTCGTCTTCCTCTCGCCCGGCTTCAGAGCGATGCTCTCCGATTGGCCGGGAGGCGGGTCTTCCGGCCGTCCGGGCTTCGATTGGCCGCCGGGCTCCGACAGGCCGAGCAGGACGTCCCGGAGCTCCTGGCGGTCCCGAGCGTGGCGTCCGCAGCAGTAGAGCGCCGCCGGGTCCAGAGGGTGAGCCTCCGTGTTGAAGATGAACCCCCCCGCCCCCAAAACGCACCGCCGGCCATCGCCGCCTTCCTCCCACGACCCGGCCCCCTCCGCCCCCCCGCCGTGCAGGAAGTGGGCGGGGTCAAAGAGCAGGTAGAGGTACTTGATGGTCTCAGCCAGGAAGAAGGACTCCATCCGGTTGTCCAGCTGGTGATCTCGCAGGTCTTTCACCTGCAACCACAACAAGCAATTCATTCAATGCTTCTTCAGTCAAGAAGCATTGAAAGACGAAATCATCCGGTTGAAGATTTCCTGTTTTTAGAATTGCACGTTGAACGTCTCATGGACTAAATGATCAATCAACTCCTCGAATACATCAGTTATTGTGTATTAATACTCGAATGCTGCAGCCACAGTGGACTCAACACGATCCACCGACTTTTAAAGTCATTAGTGAAGACACAATAAGTAGGATGTGGAGACATGAGGACACAAGGAGGACAAGTGAGGACACGAGGAGGACACACAAGGAGGAAAAGTGAGGACACAAGGAGGACAAGTGAGGACACAAGGACAGACAAGGAGGACAAGTGAGGACACAAGGAGGACAGACAAGGAGGACAAGTGAGGACACACAAGGAGGAAAAGTGAGGACACACAAGGAGGAAAAGTGAGGACACAAGGACAGACAAGGAGGACAAGTGAGGACACAATGAGGACAATTGAGGACAGAAGGACAATTGAGGACACAAGGAGGACAAGTGAGGACACAAGGAGGACACACAAATAGGACAAGTGAGGACAAGTGAGGACACAAGGAGGACAATTGAGGACACAAGGAGGACACGTGGTTGGTTAGAGGCAGGTTTTTATATTTACGGCTACGTTAACGTCAGACTAATGTCTCTCTGGCCTCACGCTGGCGTATCCGCAGGGCGTCTTGGTGATCTTCTCGATGGACTCCAGAGCGTCGAGGCCCAGCTGGAGGTAGGTGTGGTCACCTGTCGCCCTGAACAGGTACATGGCGCTCTCGATCAACTCTGGAACAAACACACACAGGAACACTCACTGAAGGCTTCCGGAGTTTCAAAATAAAAGCCTGCAGGTTTATTCAACTTGTGACATTTCGTCCACGTGTGCTGATATTTGGTTGGCGGACTGACCCGGTCTCAGCGGGTACCCCTCTCTCTTGTCCACAGTGTAACCCTGAGGGATGCTGTAAAACTCCGGCAGACCTCCAAACTGTCTCCACACCGAGTAATAGTTCTGGAAAGTTCTCACGGCGCTGTCCAGGTTCCCCAGCAGAGACTGAGACACACAGAGAAGGAAACATGGATATTCGTGCCTCGAGTCAGGACTGTGTGCGTGTGTGTTCAGGTCTGTTACCTGCAGGCCCGGCCAGAAGGCCTCCAGAGACTGGAAGACGGGCATGGAGACGGTGCCTTTGTGCATCTGGACCCACAGGTACCAGTCGTCGAACCGGGTGTAGTTCTGAATGGCTCGGTCGTACTCTGAGAACAACAAACTGGTGTCAATGTAGGTCGTGTGGTGCCTCGCTGTGCTTGCTGTTGTTGTTGTTGTGCTTGCTGTTGTTGCTGTTGTTGTTGTTGTGGTGGTTGTGCTTGCTGTTGTTGTGCTTGTTGTTGTTGTTGTGATCGTCGTTACCCGTGAACATGTCGAGCAGCTCCTCGTCCTGCAGCAGGATGGCTCCCTTCACCAGATACTCAAAGTAGGAGTCGACCCCGGCTCCGATGCCGGCGTCCTGAGCCACCCACTTCTGAGACAGGATGTCGATGTGGTTCCCCACCTGGACAGGCAGACAGACAGGTAGTCGGACAGGTAGTCGGACAGGTAGTCGGACAGGTAGACGGACAGGTAGACGGACAGGTAGACGGACAGGTAGTCGGACAGGTAGTCGGACCGACAGACAGGTAGTCAGACAGGTAGACAGACAGGTAGTCAGACAGACGGACAGACAGACGGGCAGACAGTCGGACAGGTAGTCGGACAGGTAGTCGGACAGGTAGATGGACCGACAGACAGGTAGTCAGACAGGTAGTCAGACAGACGGACAGACAGACGGGCAGACAGTCGGACAGGTAGTCGGACAGGTAGTCGGACAGGTAGATGGACCGACAGACAGGTAGTCAGACAGGTAGACAGACAGACGGACAGACGGACAGGCAGACAGGTAGTCAGACAGACAGACAGGTAGACAGGTAGTCAGACAGACAGGTAGACAGACAGACAGGTAGTCAGACAGACAGGTGTCCAAAGAGTCCTCTTGTTCTTTACCTTTCTCCACTAGAAAGAACTGTAAATCAGCAGTTTTGTGTTTTATTGGCCGTTAGATGTTTCTAGGCAGTTAATATGTGTGAAGGTTCAAGTAAAAAGCTACTGCGGTTCTATTGACATGTTTCCAGGATTACTGAACTCAAGGCAGGCAGACAGGTGGACTAGTTACCAGCCCGATGTCAGATCTGGTCCTCCACAGGGCTCTCAGGGCTTGGCGGGCCACGTTCTCGAAGGTCTCGTCTCCCGTCAGCCGGCTCAGCGTGGCGAACTCCAGGATGAAGGTTCCCACGGCGGCGGTGCAGGTGACGGTCGTCTCTGTGGGACTGACTCCCTTCAGCAGGTTCACGGTACCGTACGGCATCCCGGTGGGGGTCTGGAACGCTGGAACCATTTCAACGTGTTACAGCACAGGCTCCATTATTCTGACTTTACTTTATTTTATTTTCTACATTCATATCATTTTAATTTATATTTATTTTTTTTATCCAGGATAACCTCATCGTCCTGATGGCATAAAACACAGAAACAAAACTGTAAAACGTTAAAAACATTGAAAACAAACCAACAAATGACATCAATAAAAGAATTTAGTGTTAAAATAAATACATTCAGAGCTCAAAAGATTACAGAACAATCTAGTTTAAAGTATCTGGAGCATAAACTCATTATTATTAAGTAATACACGAATCATTGAGACGTTGAAAGATAGTCTAGGGTTGTCACGATACCAAAATGATGACTTCGATAAGATACCTGCGAGAAGTATCACGATACCGATACTTACGACACCAGAATTCGATACAACACCACAAATACGATACTGGTATATTTATCTGTATTACAGATAAATGTATCTGTAATACAGCGCTGGGCAGCCCCGCCCCCTTGCAGCCCCGCCCCCTTGCAGCCCCACCCCCTTGCAGCCCCGCCCCCTTGCAGTCAATGCCTGCAGGCAGCATGACAGGGAGCGGAGCAGCCAGTTCGCTCTGATCGCGCCTATTTTAATAAAGTATCGAAACTAAAAATATGCTGAATCGTATCGTTTTTAACGTACTGGTACCGCGGTACCTTTTTAGTATCGGTACACCGTGCAACATTAACGTTTATATTTACTTCTGTCTGAGTCCAAAACCCAAAGATATTTCATGTATTTATTTCCTTGATAAGTAACTTTAATGATTATTCTGTTATCTATGTGTTGATCGATCCACGTCGCTGTCTGTGGTGCTGAAGCAGCGACTTCTTATTTCTGTCAGTTCATATTTATCTGGTTGTTACAATGATTATTAATGCGATAAAAGAATGTATGTAAAGTAAGCGTCTGTGTACTGTTGAACGCATGAAGGAGTTTCCTTTCACCACAAATACTTTCTACGAGCAGTATTCCTGTTACTGCAACGTGCTGTGTATTCTGTGTGTGTGTGTGTTTTATTACCAGGCAACAGTTTCCTGGCGGCGTCCTCGGCCATCCTCAGCAGAGGTCCTGAACACGGCCAACCGGGCTCCAGGTCCATCTTAGCTCTACCTGACAACAGGTGAGCAGACAGCAGACCACCCACCACTACACACACACACACACACACACACACACACACACACACACACAGTTCGACTCCTGCACATAAAGATTGTAGTAACACCGGTTCATTCGTCGTCTTTACCTCTGATGTTGGTTTCGAACACCGAGGCGTTGACGTCGATGTCGAAGTCCACGGTGTCCTGGAGGAGCGACGCCACGCGCTGGAACTCTGTGTGGTTCCCCAAAACCTTCAGAGGAACATTTATCAAACAACACCTGAACGCAGCACTGCTCTTGAACATGCTTTAACTCAAGAGACGGTTGTTTTCTGCTAATAATCAGATGTGAATGAAAGACGTTTACAGCATTAAACGTGCCGTCAAATCATCGGTGAATCTTTGTCAGACCTTACCAGCAGAGTGTCGAGAGCATCGATCAGAGTGAGCGAGAAACTGTTGAGCAAAGACGGAGGAACAATTCATTATTCAACAATTCTGTTTATTTGAGAAAATATTAATATCATCAGCAAAATATAACAAGACGTTATACAAGAACAGGATTTGACGAATTGAGAGAAATTTAAGTTTAAAAGCCAAAATCTAAACAAAAATACATTTAAACAAAACGCATATAAAGGGGGTGAAGAAAAAAATATAACTTCGTATAAATTAGTGTATTAATACACTAATAAGGAAATGTTTCAAGTGTTTGGATTTCTGAAAGAAAAGACATCAAACTTATCAAATTGTAAAAACTTCAAAATAGGTTTTCTCGTCACACAAGAATCTAAGTGTAAAGAAAAAGATTAACAACAATAAACTTTATTCATAGAGCGCTTTTCATACAAGAGACGTCTCTCAAAGAGTTTTTTAATGAAAAATAAAAATTCAACACATTGAAACAGCAAATAGACAATCAAACGACACTATATGATTAAATATATACGTGAAAGGAAGTGAAAAAAAAACATTAAGAATATAAAAAATGAGAGAAGTAGTAAAATAAAGTTACATTAATTACAAGTTAAATGAAATAAATCGACCTGTGACGTTCATAGAGCAACACACTGCAGTACCTTCTTTAACTTTAGCAGTTTTGGGGTATTGTTGGACCAAAACCCGATGATGTCACCTTACCTGCCCCAGGTGTCCTGTCCGTCACAGGTGAGTGGGCGGAGCTCGTCGTAGGGGAAAGCGTGGTCAAGGTAGCTGTTGTAGGCGTGGTAGAACATGGATTTGATGCGCTGTCTGAAGAATGAAGCAGGTTAATGTCTCAGAGTTCCAGTTACACGAGACAACAGATGAAACCTGCAGGCGGGTTTATTTATGCATACTTTTACTTAAAGACAGGTGTTAGTTGGTTATACTTGCATACTTTTACTTAAAGACAGGTGTTAGTTGGTTATACTTGCATACTTTTACTTAAAGACAGGTGTTAGTTGGTTATACTTGCATACTTTTACTTAAAGACAGGTGTTAGTTGGTTATACTTGCATACTTTTACTTAAAGACAGGTTTTAGTGGGTTATACTTGCATACTTTTACTTAAAGACAGGTTTTAGTGGGTTATACTTGCATACTTTTACTTAAAGACAGGTGTTAGTTGGTTATACTTGCATACTTTTACTTAAAGACAGGTTTTAGTGGGTTATACTTGCATACTTTTACTTAAAGACAGGTTTTAGTGGGTTATACTTGCATACTTTTACTTAAAGACAGGTTTTAGTGGGTTATACTTGCATACTTTTACTTAAAGACAGGTGTTAGTTGGTTATACTTGCATACTTTTACTTAAAGACAGGTGTTAGTTGGTTATACTTGCATACTTTTACTTAAAGACAGGTGTTAGTTGGTTATACTTGCATACTTTTACTTAAAGACAGGTGTTAGTTGGTTATACTTGCATACTTTTACTTAAAGACAGGTTTTAGTGGGTTATACTTGCATACTTTTACTTAAAGACAGGTTTTAGTGGGTTATACTTGCATACTTTTACTTAAAGACAGGTGTTAGTTGGTTATACTTGCATACTTTTACTTAAAGACAGGTGTTAGTTGGTTATACTTGCATACTTTTACTTAAAGACGTGTTAGTTGGTTATACTTGCATACTTTTACTTAAAGACAGGTTTTAGTGGGTTATACTTGCATACTTTTACTTAAAGACAGGTTTTAGTGGGTTATACTTGCATACTTTTACTTAAAGACAGGTGTTAGTTGGTTATACTTGCATACTTTTACTTAAAGACAGGTGTTAGTTGGTTATACTTGCATACTTTTACTTAAAGACGTGTTAGTTGGTTATACTTGCATACTTTTACTTAAAGACAGGTTTTAGTGGGTTATACTTGCATACTTTTACTTAAAGACAGGTGTTAGTTGGTTATACTTGCATACTTTTACTTAAAGACAGGTGTTAGTTGGTTATACTTGCATACTTTTACTTAAAGACAGGTGTTAGTTGGTTATACTTGCATACTTTTACTTAAAGACAGGTGTTAGTTGGTTATACTTGCATACTTTTACTTAAAGACAGGTTTTAGTGGGTTATACTTGCATACTTTTACTTAAAGACAGGTTTTAGTGGGTTATACTTGCATACTTTTACTTAAAGACAGGTGTTAGTTGGTTATACTTGCATACTTTTACTTAAAGACAGGTGTTAGTTGGTTATACTTGCATACTTTTACTTAAAGACGTGTTAGTTGGTTATACTTGCATACTTTTACTTAAAGACAGGTTTTAGTGGGTTATACTTGCATACTTTTACTTAAAGACAGGTTTTAGTGGGTTATACTTGCATACTTTTACTTAAAGACAGGTGTTAGTTGGTTATACTTGCATACTTTTACTTAAAGACAGGTGTTAGTTGGTTATACTTGCATACTTTTACTTAAAGACGTGTTAGTTGGTTATACTTGCATACTTTTACTTAAAGACAGGTTTTAGTGGGTTATACTTGCATACTTTTACTTAAAGACAGGTTTTAGTGGGTTATACTTGCATACTTTTACTTAAAGACAGGTGTTAGTTGGTTATACTTGCATACTTTTACTTAAAGACGTGTTAGTTGGTTATACTTGCATACTTTTACTTAAAGACAGGTTTTAGTGGGTTATACTTGCATACTTTTACTTAAAGACAGGTTTTAGTGGGTTATACTTGCATACTTTTACTTAAAGACAGGTGTTAGTTGGTTATACTTGCATACTTTTACTTAAAGACAGGTGTTAGTTGGTTATACTTGCATACTTTTACTTAAAGACAGGTGTTAGTTGGTTATACTTGCATACTTTTACTTAAAGACAGGTGTTAGTTGGTTATACTTGCATACTTTTACTTAAAGACAGGTGTTAGTTGGTTATACTTGCATACTTTTACTTAAAGACAGGTGTTAGTTGGTTATACTTGCATACTTTTACTTAAAGACAGGTGTTAGTGGGTTATACTTGCATACTTTTACTTAAAGACAGGTGTTAGTTGGTTATACTTGCATACTTTTACTTAAAGACAGGTTTTAGTGGGTTATACTTGCATACTTTTACTTAAAGACAGGTTTTAGTGGGTTATACTTGCATACTTTTACTTAAAGACAGGTGTTAGTTGGTTATACTTGCATACTTTTACTTAAAGACAGGTGTTAGTTGGTTATACTTGCATACTTTTACTTAAAGACAGGTTTTAGTGGGTTATACTTGCATACTTTTACTTAAAGACAGGTTTTAGTGGGTTATACTTGCATACTTTTACTTAAAGACAGGTTTTAGTGGGTTATACTTGCATACTTAAGTAAGGTTTTGAATGCAGTATTTGCACAGTGTGGTATTAGTACCTGTACTGCAGTATAGGATGTGAGTACTTCTCTCTGGATGCGTTTGTTTACCTGACAGCAGCCATCTCCTCCTCACTGAACTGCCGAGCCGTCGCATCGCTGAGCACCCAAACACACAGCGTCACAAACACGGGAGCGCGCATGGAGAGACACGAGGACACCCGGGAGCGAGCCGCGGGTGAACGCAGATCCAGAAAATGAAATAAAAACCAAAATAAGTGAACGAAACAGCAGCAGCACAGCCAGGTGGGTTTCTTCTGCTGTTGTGTTGTGAGTTAGCTACCCGGAAATGAACAATGTGCGCACGCGTCGTCCGGTGTGCTGACGAGTAACGTAAACTGAGCTGCGTTCAAGGACACAGCGGGTTTTTTGTTGTTGTTGCAAAGTTAACGAAAGTAAATATAATCTTAAAAATCAACCGAACAAACGGGAAAGAACCATGACAGGATATAAAATAACGGACAACAGAAGAGACACATTCGCCAAAAGCAACAGCAATGTTATTATTAAAGCTAATAACGAAATCACACAGTAATGACTTTTAACAGTGTACTAAATCATTTCACAAATTGTTGGTTAATTTATATATTTTACAAAATGTATTCGTGTGATTATTTAATTCATAATTTTACATAATTGACATCATAATATTTTTTTATTATTTTATTTTATTCAATTAATGACCATAATTGGTCTTTCCCGTCTTTAAAACGATAAAAATAATAATAACGGCTCTGGATGAGCCGTTATGTGAAGGCAGGTGAAGGCTGCGTACGTCATCACGTCTGCTTGTTGCCGTGGAGACGGAGTAGTAAGGCAAGGCAAGTCAAGGCAAGTTTATTTGTATAGCACATTTCAACAACAAGGTAATTCAAAGTGCTTCACATAAAACCATTAAAAGCATCAAAACATAAGGCAAAAGAAAAGGAGATTTAAAAACAATTAAAGAAACAGTGTAAGAAATAAAATTCAGTAGTAAAAAGTAAAGGAGATTTAAAACATACATTGAAACAATAATTGATGTCTCCCTGAGACATTACGCTGCACGCAATCAACCATACACTGCCGCAATTCTGCAATTACTCGCACACAAACCACGTCTGGAAAAGATCTCTGCCGATCTGCGTTTTATAGTGTACGCCTTGCACGAACTCGGTCCCGGAGGAAATGGCGATATATTGTGCAGTCCTTTTAAAACCATTAAAAGCATCAAAGCATAAGGCAAAAGAAAAGGAGATTTAACAGCAATTAAGAACAGTGTAAGAAATAAAATACAGTAGTAAAATGCAGAAATGCAGGAAATTGATTCATATATTAATTGAACGTGGTTCAATTAAAGGCAGCAGAAAACAGTCTTCAATCTTGATTTAAATGAGCTGAGGGTCTCAGCAGACCTGCAGCTTTCTGGGACTTTGTTCCAGATATGTGGAGCAGAACAACTGAACGCTGCTTCTCCATGTTTAGTTCTGACTCTGGGAACAGGAAGTAGACCGGTCCCAGACGACCTGAGGGGTCGGGATGGTTCGTAAGGTAGCAGCAGATCAGAGATGTATTTTGGCCCTAAACCATTCAGTGCTTTGTAAACCAACAGCAGGATTTTAAAGTCAATTCTTTGTTGGACAGGAAGCCAGTGCAAAGACATCAGAACTGGAGTGATGTGATCCACCCTCCTGGTCTTAGTGAGGACTCGAGCTGCAGCGTTCTGAATCAGCTGCAGCTTTCTGACGGACTTTTTACAGAGACCTGTAAACACACCGTTACAGTAGTCCAGTCTGCTGAAGATAAATGCGTGGACAAGTTTTTCCAAATCCTGTTGAGACATAAGTCCTCTAATCCTTGATATATTCTTCAGGTGATAGGAGGCTGATTTTGTAATTGTCTTGATATGGCTGTTCAGGTTGAGGTCTGAATCCATAACTACACCTAGATTTCTGGCTTGGTTTGTGGGTTTTAACATCAGTGACTGAAGCTGAGCGGTGATTTTCAATTGTTCGTCCTTGGTACCAAAAACAATTACTTCTGTTTTGTCTTTGTTTAATTGAAGAAAATTCTGGCACATCCAGTTGTTGGTTTGTTCAATGCAGTTACCCAGCCCTTGTATGGGATTATAGTCCCCTGGTGACATAGTTATGTAGATTTGTGTGTCGTCTGCATAATTATGATAACACACTTTGTTGTTTTCCATAATCTGAGCTAGTGGAAGCATGTAGATGTTGAACAGAAGAGGCCCCAGTATTGAACCTTGGGGAACACCACATGTCATTTTAGTCAGCTCTGATGTGTAATCAGCTACAGACACAAAGTATTCTCGTCCTTCAAGTAGGATTCAAACCAGTTAAGTGCTGTGCCAGAGAGTCCCACCCAGATGTTTAGTCTTTCTAGGAGTATGGCATGGTCGACCGTGTCGAATGCAGCACTGAGATCCAGTAACACTAAGACTGAACTTCTGCCATTGTCTATGTTTAAGTGGATGTCGTTGAAAACCTTAACAAGAGCAGTTTGAGTGCTGTGGTGCTGTCGAAAGCCTGACTGGAAAACATCAAAGCAGTTATTTACGGCCAAGAAGTCGGTCAGCTGTTGGAAAACCGCTTTTTCAATTATTTTACTTAAAAATGGGAGGTTTGATATTGGCCTATAATTTTTCATCGTTGCGGAGTCTAAACTAGCCTTCTTTAGGAGTGGTTTAATAACTGCAGTTTTTAGGGCTTGTGGGAAGACACCTGAGAGAAGGGATGTGTTTACAATATGTAAGAGATCAGTGCTCATGCAGTTTGAAATATTTTTGAAAAGTGTGTTGGTAGAATATCCAAGCAGCAGGAGGATGACTTCAGATGGTGTATGATGTCTTCTAGGCTTCTACGGTCGATTGAATGAAATTGTGTCATGATATTTGAATGGATGTTATTCAGAGATCGGGACAACACATATCCTGTGGTTGGTGTGGAGGCACTGACTGCTTGTCTAATTTTCTGAATTAAAGTAAAGTAAAAAAGGAGGCAGATTGATTGCATGCCGGTGGATTGGAGTTCAGCAGCTACCGACACTGGAGGGTTTGTTAGCCTGTCGACGGTAGTAAATAAGGCGCGTGTGTTGTTCTTGTTTTTGGTTATGATGTCAGAGAAGAATGACTGCCTTGCATTTCTAAGTTCCAAATTATAATTGCGAAGTCTCTCTTTATAGATGTCACAGTGAACCTGGAGATTAGTTTTTCGCCACCTGCGCTCAGCTTTCCGACACTCTCGTTTCTCTATTCTGACCAGCGTAGCATTTCTCCAAGGAGATCTTTGCTTACCCGAGACAACCTTCACTTTAGTGGGTGCAATGGCATCAATCATATTTTTAACTTTAAAATTGAAGCCATCTACAAGCTCATTGACTGAGAGGCAAGAGAGGGCTGGTGTGGAGGAGAACTTCTGAATCAATAGTTCACTGGTGTTTTCAGAGATGTAACGCTTTGTCACAACCTTGGTTTGGACATTTGTGTGCAAGGAGATTGCACTCTCAAGGAAAACACAGAAATGATCAGAGAGTGCAACATCAGTCACAGCAACCTTGGAAATGTTTACACCTTTGGTGATGATTAGGTCGAGAGTGTGCCCCCTGTTGTGGGTGGGTCCTGTCACATGCTGAGTCAGATCATAGTTATCAAGGACACCACATAGTTCTATAGACTCTCTGTCCTGGGGATTATCAACATGGATATTAAAATCACCAACAATAACAACACAGTCAAAATCAATACAGATTACAGACAGCAGTTCAGTAAACTCATCAAAGAAGGTTGCACAGTATTTAGGCGGTCTGTAAATGTTTAGGAATAAAGCTTGAGTGGAATTCAGAGCCACATATTCAAAAGAACTAAAATGACCAAAGGACATCTGCTTGCATTGAAGAGAATCATTAAATAAAACAGCAACTCCACCTCCTTTCTTATGCGCTCTTGTTTCACTCATGAAACTGAAGTTGTGAGGTGTTGATTCAATAAGAACAGCTGCACTGTTATCTTGATTTAACCAAGTTTCAGTTAAAAACAAAATGTCCAGTTTGTGCCCAACAATAAAATCATTGATTAAAAATGTTTTTCCTGACAGAGACCTGACATTTAATAAAGCTCAGTTTAATGTGGTTAAAGCTTTCTTTGCCCAATTTATTTGGACAGGCTGACGAGGAATGTATGCTAAGTTTGATAAGTTTGCATGTTTACTATTGTTTCTTCGCAGCCTCACCTTTCTTTTTCTATAAACTTGCAGGACAGGAATTGAAGCGGCTAGCTGCATACAGGGCCCGACTTTTCCTGGAGAGAGTCATTGGTGTCATTAGCCTTGTAGCCTGGACCCAGAAGATATCAATTATTTAGTTATCATGTAGGGGAGACAGAGGACGGTTGTGGAACCGTCGAGGAGTGTGTTTGGTTCCAGCAATGACCAGCTCTTTCATGCGGTCAGTGAACTCCAGGTGGGGGGAGGATGGGGAGAGTGTGAGAGAGGAAAGGGACCTGGATGGAATTTGGGGGGTGGAAGTAGGTGCTGGGGAGGGAGGTAAAGACTCCTCGTCTAGGAAGGGTGGGGAAAGTGGGAGATCGGAGGCGAAGGCGGTCCCTGATGATGAGGTTGGAGACTCCTCCTTTTGGCGGGGGCATCCTTCCCGTAAGGTCTCCATGGCGATGCTGTGTGGTTATCTCTTGTTTAGACTCCTCTTGTATCTTGTCCTTGGCAGTAGGGACAGACGGGTGACACAGGGAGAAAAACAGGTTAGAGGTGAACAGTTTTACCCCTGACTTGTTCAGGCAAACTCCATGCGCTGTAAAAAGATGTCTGCGCGCCCAGAAAAGGTAGAAATTGTTGATAAAATGTACTGAATGGTCAGCACATGCAGTTGACAGCCATTTGTTCAGTGCAAACAGCCTGCTGAATCCTTCATCTCCTCCTCTGACTGGTGGGAGAGGGCCACTGATGAACACCTCAGCCTTGACAGAGCTGACTGTGTTTAACAGATCAATAAAGTCTCGCTTCAGAACTTCAGACTGTTGTGTCACAATATCACAGCTTCCTGTATGCACCATGATGTTTTTCGCTGTGGGATAGTCAGCCACGATGTCCAGGAATTTGTCTCTCATGTCAGAGACCATATCTTTCGGAAAGCAGAGTATTTTGGTGTTCTTGCTGCACAGTTTTCTGACATCTTTTACAGCATAGTCACCAACAATCAGAGTCTCAGGCCCAGTCACTCGCTTTGCCTGCGGCCTTTTCTCACATTGACTCTCAGTTCTTACCCCGCTTTGAGGAGATAGCTGCTTATCCAGGTCATCAGATGGAGATTTAGGATCCTGCGACAATGGAGCAAATCTGTTTTGAAGTTGTAGGCTTGGTTGTTGTGGAGGTATTTTGCAGGATTTACTTTCCTGAGCTGTCCTTGGCTTTGTCCGTCTGGGTGCAGGGGTTGAGGAGGAGTTCTGCCCGTGTGCTAGTGCAGGCCAGTCAGTCGCATAAGATTCATTATCTGCTCTCTCCTCCTGTTTCTTGGTAGGCCTGGTTGTGCTAGTTAGCTGTGTCTTAGCTTGCATTTGTCCAGTGTTTTGAGTCCATGGTAGAGTGGTATCATTCCCACACAGTCCATTTACCGCCACGTTTACTTCTAGTCGGTGGATTTTTGTTTCCAAGACTGCAATCTTCTGTAGGAGTTTGTAGTAGTCGTCCGTGGAGAAGGGAGGCATCTTGCTGCTACTTAGCTTTAGCTTAGCTGCTAGTTAGCATTAGCCAACAATCGAAATAGCTCGACAACTTTCTGGATTTGTCTTCACTCAAACGTTGAAGGGTGATATATGTGATATATCTGGCAAGATATATGTGATATATCTGGCAAATTGAAGCAAGAAAATGCAAGAAAATGCAAGCAGAGGCAAGAGCAAGCAGCAAAGCGACTGCACTCTCTCATCAAGGTCG
The DNA here is from genome assembly GCF_949748355.1 of Melanostigma gelatinosum. Classification (NCBI taxonomy): domain Eukaryota; kingdom Metazoa; phylum Chordata; class Actinopteri; order Perciformes; family Zoarcidae; genus Melanostigma; species Melanostigma gelatinosum. The sequence goes on along the minus strand of NC_136641.1, from coordinate 27,105,400 downwards.
AATCTCAATAGTACACAACGCTCTCGACGTTAAACACAAAAGATCCTCGAGATAAAACTAATAAAAGTACTTTCTGAAGGACTCGGTGAGTACAGCTTCAAGAAGTATATTTTAATATACATTTTAATATAGTTTTGATTTCTAACGGTGGTGGATGAAGTCTAAAAAATACCTCAATTCAATATGTTTACGTACTAAAGTTACATATAGAATCACCGAGCTAACAATGTACTAACAGTATCCAAAGTAAAAGTACTCACAATGCAGAATGTCTCCGTTCACAGTTCGTGTACATTATTATGATATAATATTAATATGTTTTTATATATGTAAGAGCATTTTAATGTTTGTCAACGTGGAACCAGTTTTAGATACTTTGTATACATATTGGTCCTCGTATTAAGTACCCAGTAAGTACTTTATTTATACCCCATCTGTACTAAACTATTACACAGTACTATGTAGGTTATAATATACATATATATATAGATATATATTAGGGGTGTAACAATACGCATATTCATATTGAACCGTTCGGTACGAGGCTCACGGTTCGGTACGCATGACGAACCGAACAATACGTTTGAATAAAAAATAAAAATACATTTTTAAAAAATGATTATTATTTTTTTTAAACGTACCGAACCGTGGCTCCACTGTATCGTACCCAACCCAACCGTGAGTTTTGTGAACCGTTACACCCCGAATATATGTATATATATATATATTTTAATATATTTATATATATATATATATATATATTAGGGGTGTAACGTGTATATATATGTATATATATATGTAGATATATATATGTATATGTATATATATATATATATATATGTATATATATGTATATATATATATGTGTGTATATATATATTAGGGGTGTAACGTGTGTATATATATATATATATATGTATATATATATATACATATATACATATATATATATATATATATTTAATATATATCTATATATATATATTAGGGGTGTAACGTGTATATATATGTGTATATATACACATACACATATACATATATATATATGTGTATATATATACATATATATATATATACATATATATATATATATATATATATATATTAGGGGTGTAATGTGTATATATATATATATATATATATATAGTTCTAACTAGGTCCGGGATTGGGGGGGTCAAACTAAATCTCTGTGAAAACCATAACGTTGTAGTTCTTAGTGTCACATTGAGAAGTCATCTTCTTCTTGAGTTCATCCAGTTTATTATCTATCAGAACCAGCTGCACTGGTAAGAATAGAAAGGCTGCTTGAACTAAATAGTTTTGTTGTTTCAACCAAACTAAATAGTTTTGTTGTCTCAACCTAACTAAGTAGTTTTGTTATCTCAAGCTCTGGACCCAGACATGTCTGGATGTTATGAACATAAAGTCTAACTTGTATTCAGTTTGCATTAGTTATAACATCACTGAAGTGCATCTTCATCGTGTTCTGATAAGAGTTTTGGAGCTCCAAGGAAATATCAATGTACTAAAAATATTATCATAAAACATGCAAAACTCTTGCCGTGTGCAGCAGAAGTGTGTTCGTCTTTGTTTGCTCTCAGTTTATTTGAATGTGTGCTGTTGAAAAGGCTCATTGTGTTCAACACGCAACACGTACAGTAACTCAGTTGACTTCATGCAAATTAAAGCTCATCTTTTTCTGCACACGTCTTCTTCTCTTCCTTGTGGAAGACTTTTCCATCCGACTGCTTCTTCCAGCTCAGCTTGATGTCGTCATTCAGCCCCTGTCGTATCTCAGCTCAAACAGAGGCTGAAGAACCAGCCTCTGTTTGAGCTGAGATACAAAGCAGTACAACAGACACACTGAATAGTTGGAATCAAAGCTTTATTCTCAACTGAACACACAACAGGTAACAGTCTAGGATATGCACAGGTGTAGAATCCCACACGGTGGAACGCCAAGCCGTCAAGGGAGAAGGCAGACAGAACAGTAGTTTTGTTGTCTCAACCGAACTAAATAGTTTTGTTGTCTCAACCTAACTAAGTAGTTTTGTTGTCTCAACCGAACAAAGTAGTTTTGTTCTCCCAACCGAACTAAATAGTTTTGTTGTCTCAACCGAACTAAGTAGTTTTGTTCTCCCAACCGAACTGAATAGTTTTGTTGTCTCAACCGAACTGAATAGTTTTCAACCGAACTGAATAGTTTTGTTGTCTCAACCGAACTAAATAGTTTTGTTGTTTCAACCGAACTAAATAGTTTTGTTGTCTCAACCGAACTGAATAGTTTTGTTGTCTCAACCGAACTAAATAGTTTTGTTGTCTCAACCGAACTAAATAGTTTTGTTGTTTCAACTGAACTAAGTAGTTTTGTTGTCTCAACCGAATTGAATAGTTTTGTTGTTTCAACCGAACTAAATAGTTTTGTTGTTTCAACCGAACTAAGTAGTTTTGTTGTCTCAACCGAATTGAATAGTTTTGTTGTTTCAACCGAACTAAATAGTTTTGTTGTCTCAACCTAACTAAGTAGTTTTGTTGTCTCAACCTAACTAAGTAGTTTTGTTGTCTCAACCGAACTAAATAGTTTTGTTGTCTCAACCGAACTAAATAGTTTTGTTGTCTCAACCGAACTGAATAGTTTTGTTGTTTCAACCGAACTAAGTAGTTTTGTTGTCTCAACCGAACTAAATAGTTTTGTTGTTTCAACCGAACTGAATAGTTTTGTTGTCTCAACCGAACTAAATAGTTTTGTTGTCTCAACCGAACTGAATAGTTTTGTTGTTTCAACCGAACTAAGTAGTTTTGTTGTCTCAACCGAACTAAATAGTTTTGTTGTTTCAACCGAACTAAATAGTTTTGTTGTCTCAACCGAACTGAATAGTTTTGTTGTCTCAACCGAACTAAATAGTTTTGTTGTTTCAACCGAACTAAATAGTTTTGTTGTCTCAACCGAACTGAATAGTTTTGTTGTCTCAACCGAACTAAATAGTTTTGTTGTCTCAACCGAACTAAATAGTTTTGTTGTTTCAACCGAACTAAATAGTTTTGTTGTCTCAACCGAACTAAATAGTTTTGTTGTCTCAACCGAACGAAATAGTTTTGTTGTCTCAACCGAATTGAATAGTTTTGTTGTTTCAACCGAACTGAATAGTTTTGTTGTCTCAACCGAACTAAATAGTTTTGTTGTCTCAACCGAACTGAATAGTTTTGTTGTCTCAACCGAACTAAATAGTTTTGTTGTTTCAACCGAACTAAGTAGTTTTGTTATCTCAACCGAACTAAATAGTTTTGTTGTCTCAACCAAACTAAGTAGTTTTGTTGTCTCAACCGAACTAAGTAGTTTTGTTATCTCAAGCTCTGGACCCAGACATGTCTGGATGTTATGAACATAAAGTCTAACTTGTATTCAGTTTGCATTAGTTATAACATCACTGAAGTGCATCTTCATCGTGTTCTGATAAGAGTTTTGGAGCTTCAAGGAAATATCAATGTACTAAAAATATTATCATAAAACATGCAAAACTCTTGCCGTGTGCAGCAGAAGTGTGTTCGTCTTTGTTTGCTCTCAGTTTATTTGAATGTGTGCTGTTGAAAAGGCTCATTGTGTTCAACACGCAACACGTACAGTAACTCAGTTGACTTCATGCAAATTGGTCAGAGGAAAATTCAAAGATACAGGAGTGACACTCGAAAATATAGAAATGAAAATATTCATTTGAATGTTTCATATTTATAGTAGCACCATCACACACACACGCACACACGCACACACACACACACACACACACACACACACACACACACACACACACACACACACCTAACAGTGATACAAGTACATGTACAAGTACTACAGTATCTAGTCGGTTCAGGCATTCTGCAGAAACAGCTTCATCAGTTTATATATATTTATATTTTATATTCAGTTTTCCTCAAAGATAGAATTATCTTGATTCTACAGTTTATGTATTTTTATCTTCTTAAACACATTTCGGGTGAAGATGGTGTCCCAGTGCATCTGCTCGGTAAAACATGGACGCTCCACAGTGAAGGATACTGAACGGGCCGACCGGGTATCTGTTTCCTAAACCTGAGCACAGACAGGACCGAGGATGTGGACCCTGATCTCTGCTCTTTGGTAGACCTGCTTTTACTCTAGAAATTAACTTGTGCGTTCTTGTTCTTGATGAACAAATCAATGAGGAGCAGAGAGCAGAGAAATGTTGCTCAGTTCATTGTAGTTCAGGTGGAAAGTCAGCTCAGTGATAAAGACTTCACTCAGTGTGCTGCTTGAACATAGAATCATATCTTCAGTGAAATCAAAAGAGGAAAGCAGCATTGAAGCTGGTCTTGAGCCCACACTTTATGTCTGTTAGAGGCATCACACTCTATTTGGACCTGAAGTACATGAAGAACTGTGGTGAAACAGGAAGCTGATTCAAATGTTTTATTGAAGCAAAAGAAGCATTATCACCATGACAACACACAACACTACAAATACAAAGTCCTACATTTTAGAATTACAGAACAAAGTTCTTCATGATCAAGAGAAACGCTCCTCATGATGCAGAATCCACTCTGATAGAGAGCTACACTATCATAAACATGTTATTGGATCATTATTACTGATTAACATGTAAGTAGCATTTTAACGCTGCAGCAGGTTGAGATTCTACGAAACAATGCGTCATATTTAATAAGCTCATCACACACTTTATATTACATATCTTAGTGCGCAAAGAAACTACACTCTGAGAAACAAATGTGCTAACTAGAACCATAGGAGAACCCATTTTGGTTCCAGTTAGAACCTTTTCTAAAGGTTCCACCTGCAACCCTTTCAGAGGGTTCTACCAAGAACGAAGCATAAATAGTTTTACCCAGAACCACATGTGAAAGTTTCCACCCAAAGGTTCCACAGAGAACCCTCATATGGTGTCACGGTTTCATCTAAGATCTTCTCTGGAGGTTCTATGCAGAACATTTCCACCTTCTAAAGGTACCAACAAGATCCCACCTGCGTGTCTCCACCAGGAACCCTTTTGTATCCCAAGGGTTCCATCTAGAACTCACTATGGGTTCCTCATGAGGTTTCTAAAGAACCGGGGCTGACGTGGTGCAGCAGAACCCACATTTCTGGCTTTTTTTAACACCTGTGCTTTCAGAAACCCTTGAAGAAGGAAAAGGTTCTTCAGAAGCAAATGGTTCTGGGTAGAACCTCAGCCCTTCAGGAAGAACCTGTTTGGAACCTTTATTTCTAAGAGTGTAGAAACTATAGCTGACAGATCAATGTAGTGGAGTAACAGTCTAAAGTAGCATGAAATGTAAATACGCTACTTCACAGCAAAGGGTCAGTACTGAGGTACTTTCTACCATTGATTGAGAGGAGGAAGAGGAGGAGGAGGAGGAGGAGGAGGAGGAGGAGGAAGAAGAGGAAGAGGAGGAGGAAGAGGAGGAGGAGGAGGAAGAAGAGGAAGAGGAGGAGGAGGAGGAAGAAGAGGAAGAAGAGGAGGAGGAGGAAGAAGAGGAAGAGGAGGAGGAGGAAGAAAAGGAGGAAGAGGAGGAAGAGGAAGAAGAGGAGGAGGAAGAAGAGGAAGAAGAGGAAGAAGAGGAGGAGGAAGAAGAGGAAGAAGAGGAGGAGGAAGAGGAGGAAGATGAAGAGGAAGAGGAGGAGGAAGAGGAGGAGGAGGAAGAGGACAAAGGAAGTGGAGGAGGAGGAGGAGGAGGAAGGGGAAGTGGAGGAGGAAGAAGAAGAGGAAGAGGAGGAGGAAGAAGAAGAGGAAGAGGAGGAGGAGGAGGAGGCAGAGGCAGAAGAGGAAGAGGAAGAGGAGGAAGAGGAAGAGGAAGAGGAAGAGAAGGAGGAGGAAGAGGAAGAAGAGGAGGAGGAAGAGGAGGGGGAGGCAGAAGAGGAAGAGGAGGAAGAAGAAGAGGAAGAGGAGGAAGAGGAGGAGGAAGAGGAAGAGGAGGCAGAAGAGGAAGAGGAGGAGGAAGAAGAAGAGGAAGAGGAGGAGGAAGAGGAGGAAGAGGAAGAGGAGGAGGAGGAAGAAGAGGAGGAGGAGGACGAGGAGGAAGAGGAAGAAGAGGAGGAGGAAGAGGAGGCGGAGGCGGAAGAGGAGGAGGAAGAGGAGGAGGAGGACTCAAACATTAAAGCTCGTCTTTATTTGGACACGTCTCCTTCTTCTTTGTCTTCTTCTCTTCCTTGTGGAAGACTTTTCCATCCGACTGCTTCCTCCAGCTCAGCTTGATGTCGTCATTCAGCCCCTGGTCCTTCAGCCTCTGTTTGAGCTGAGATACAAAGACATTTACTTCCTGAATGTCGCTGACAGAGAAGAAGTCTTCACTAAACGCTGTTCATTTACATCCTGCATCCTTTCTCTCACTGTCCTCATGTGGAAGCTCTGCTTTAGAAGAACTCTGGTTCCCATGAGAACAGCTTTGTTGTTTGCATGTTCTTTGGACACAAGTCTACCTTCAATAGTGACGTATACACGTGTGCACTGCACACAGCACATTGACATTGTTCTTAGTCGTGCACTCAATCACATGCATCACCTGTTCTGTTGTTAATGTTAGAAAGATGTACCTTCTTCAAGAGGTCCTCCATCACCACAGCATCATTCAGATCCACAGACGAGCTGCTTTTCTGCAGCCTCACTTTAATCACTTGCATTGAAACAGGAACAACATCTAAAAAACAACAAACTTCATCAGTCACAACATTTCTGGTTGATAATAATCTGCATCCTTGAATGTTTAACACTTTGAAAGATAAAATAGAAAGTATGGTAATTTACCATCAGCTCAATCTTTAAATATGGCTGGTGCAAGAAAACCTTAGCTTAGCTTAGCATGGTGTTAGCGTTAGCATTCTAGCATCAATGGGGCGATCACTCTCCATCATCAGCAGTTGATCTGCATATTCAATGTGTTTTTATCCATAACTTGATAGTTATGGATTTATTTTGCTCTACCTTTGATGTTTCTCTGTATTTTTTAACTATATTTGCTCATAAAGTAAACCTAAATCCACATTTAAACACTGAGTGAATGACAGCTTACCAATGTAGCAAATGAACGCTCTCGTGACGTCACAGTTCAGGTTCTCCCATCGTCCATTGGCACTAAAATCTGCTGCGGCACAAGTCTCAGAGACACCAGTAGGTTGAGTGTTCCAGTTTCTAAATGAGGAGTCACTTCCGTCAGACCACTTCCATCCATCTCTGGAAAGGCCGATCCAGACACCTGAGGGTACCAGATTCTGGACCTTCTGGTTCTCTGTCATGTTCCTCACACTGGCCAGGTCTGTGTGGTGTTCTCTGCAGTAGCTCTGGGCCTCAGTCCACGTCATGTCGATGTTAATGAGGACAAATGTCTCACTCAGTCCTGAAAATAGACCAGAGTGAAGTGCTGTGAAGAGACACCATAACAGACAACATGGATGCAAACCAGTTGTATTGTTGCTTATGAATCTCAGCATGAAGGTGAAGTCAACACAGAGCTGTGTGAACATGAACATGCAGGCGTCCATTGAGTCCCACATTCATAAAGACACATCAGAGATATTTCCCCTCCAACAGACATGATACAAAGCGGCTTAATGAGCCTGCTCCCACAGGGACATGAAGGCAGGACTCACATTCATCTGCTTTAAATGACGTCCATGAAGCCCGAGACCAGTTCACGTTACCATGAGCAACTTTTAACTGCTATGAAACAGTGTAGTCCTGATCCTCTATCAGACCTCCATCAGTACAGAGACCATCAGAGAGAAGATGGTCTGTTTCTATAGAGTTGTTCTTGATGCTCGTCATCGGAGCCACCGGGTCGGATTCTGGTGAAACCAGATGAACTCATGCAGGTTCACCAGAACCTCCTTCAGGTCAGACTCCAGCAGAGACCGGCCCACCGTGGACAGACCCAGATCCTCCAGCAGAGACCGGTCCACCGTGGACAGACCCAGATCCTCCAGCAGAGACCGGTCCACCGTGGACAGACCCAGATCCTCCAGCGGACAGACCCAGATCCTCCAGCAGAGACCGGTCCACCGTGAACAGACCCAGATCTTCCAGCAGAGACCGGTCCACCGTGGACAGACCCAGATCCTCCAGCAGAGACCGGTCCACCGTGGACAGACCCAGATCCTCCAGCAGAGACCGGTCCACCGTGGACAGACCCAGATCCTCCAGCAGAGACCGGTCCACCGTGAACAGACCCAGATCCTCCAGCAGAGACCGGTCCACCGTGAACAGACCCAGATCCTCCAGCAGAGACCGGTCCACCGTGAACAGACCCAGATCCTCCAGCAGAGACCGGTCCACCGTGAACAGACCCAGGCTGTATTGCTGGGAGGGAAGGGGGGGACGGGAGAACCAGAACCAGGACTGATCAGGACCGACTGTCAGACCCTGCTTCAGTAAAATGAGAGGTTTTCTAAAGGGACTCTGGTGCTCTGAGACACGACCACTTATGTCCACAAGGACCAACAGAATCAACACAAGATGACTGTTTCTCATAGTAGCTTCAATATTCTCACCTCTGACATCGACGCAGAGTGGTTTTCTGTGAATAGCACAAGGGATGTCGGTCCAGTACCCATCTCCTCTCATCTCTGTACACTCTGCTTCACCGTGGTAGTTGTCCGGTTCTCCAGGCCACCATCGTCTGAACTCTGTCTCTCCGGGTTTGTAGAAACTTGTGTTTGACAGTGACCACCTCCAGTTGTCCACATCATTGTTCAGTCCTATCCAGGCTTGCTGAAAGCAATATTTCAATGTGATATAAAGAAATAGACTTTTAGATATTTTACCATTGACAGTCTTGATGCTGTCGATTTTTAAAAACTTCAATAACAGGTTCACAATTTGTTCAAGTCCGTCTTCAAACAATATTCAGGTGCTAACATGAACATTGAAACAGGTTTTACTTCCTGTAATCACTCCTGCTGTTCATAAAGGACTAAGCGTCTCGTAACGTGGTGACGGCTGAGCTAGCTGCTAGAAGCTAACGATGCTAACAGCTAACGGTGCTAACAGCTAACGGTGCTAACAGCTAACGGTGCTAACAGCTAACTATGCTAGAAGCTAACGATGCTAACAGCTAACGATGCTAACATCTAACGGTGCTAACAGCTAACGATGCTAGAAGCTAACGATGCTAACAGCTAACGATGCTAACAGCTAACGATGCTTACAGCTAACGATGCTAACAGCTAACGGTGCTAACAGCTAACAATGCTTACAGCTAACGGTGCTAACAGCTAACGGTGCTAACAGTGCAAACTATGACAACATTCCTCTATATCTTGGATGATACTTGTTTGATGAGATATTAATGCTTTAAATATAAAGCAGAGATTATCAGTATGTTGCATTAAATCATGTTTTGTTTGTAAAATATGAATCTGTAAACCTGTCACATAAATGTCCCTCTGAAATGTATTAATAAACTGCATTGAACTTAAATACTCAAGTAAAGTACAAGTACATAGTTCAGTGCAGTTCATCTGCAGACTTTGTGTGGATGTAAACTTGCAGACCTCCTGTCACTGATATAATATTACTCACAGAGCTGCCGTCCACCATCTGGCTTGAATGCAGCATTGTGTTCAGGGTGTCCACGTCCTCCATGTCCCGTATGGTGGCCAGGTCGCTGTATGTCTCTCTGCAGTGACGCTGTGCTTCAGTCATGGTCTTCAGGTCAGAAACAAAATGGAAGCGCCGTTCAGCAGGTGATGAGACGGCACACAGCCCTGGATTGACAAACAGCATGTTGATTACATTTAATATGAACAACTTTACTCACTGATGCAAATGATCGTTTCACATTAAAGGAAAAGAAGATGAAGGAAGAAGAATGTCACAGGGACAAATTATTAAACAGTATTATAATGTTAAAGATGGGAAACGCCTGACACGTGCATAGTTTTGTTGTTAGTTTTCGATATTAGTTGACGAGATCATTATTATTAGAACTTAATAAACTGTTGTACTTTAGAGCAGAGGTCTTCAACAGGGGGTCCACGAAATCTTTGGTTGATTAGAAAAAAAATATTATAATACAATATTAAAAAAAAAGTTTCCTCTAAACATGAATGTGTCCATTGTTGTAATAGTTCAGTCTTGTATGAAAGATAACAGGTGTCTTTATGCATGGCAGTGGTACTAATAGGCCATCAGTCATTTTTCGTTTCAAATGAAAACATCAGTTTGAATATCTTGTGTGCATGAGTATCATGCAGTTGACAGACAACGTTGATATCGGCATTGGTATCAGCTGACAAGATATGTTCATGAAAGGCAGCGGCACGGCCGCCCTGCTCACTGTGCCTTACACATGTTTCCAATGAAAACGTGAATATATCAACCTGTGTATTATTTGAACAGCTCAGTATTGAATGCACAATATTTATACACGGCACTCGGCCCATTTCATATAAAACACAATTCTACACAATATATATGGTCGGGGGTCCCTGCTCCATCTCGATCAGTTTGGGGTCCTTGGCTGCAGTGGAGAGCAGCTGCCTGTGATTACTTTGTGCACGTGTGTTGTGATTATATCTGATCTGTGGTCTGCTGAACTTACACCTTCACTGTCACTCTGGATGTGTAACAGTGCTCAGACTGTTGACATTGTGAGTGAACACTAATTATCAGACTTAGGTTATCGTTGGTTATTGGTGCCTGTTCGCAGGGTGGTGCCCCGTTATTATTAATAATCGTTAATAATCTTACTGACATTAATAATTCTGTTGATCCTTTAAATCGAGATTGAAGACTTTTCTGTTTGCTGCCTTTAATTGAACCAGATTCAAGGATATTAATCAACTTCTGCATTTCTGCATTTTACTGCTGTATTTTATTTCTTACACGCTTTTTAGTGTTTCAATGTTTCAATGATTGTTCTTAATGTTTTTAAATCTCCTTTACTTTTGCCTTATGTTTTGATGCTTTTAATGGTTTTATGTGACGCACTTTGAATTACCTTGTTGTTGAAATGTGCTCCACAAATAAACTTGCCTTGATGTCAATAACTTCGTTTTTTATATGCTGATAACTCAAACACGCTCCTTTTCATTCCCAACACAACACGCGAATCAATAAATCACTCAAAGTTAATAACTTTACTCACAAATGCAAAATATCATTTTACATTAAAGTAAAACAAGATGAAGAAAGAAGGTGAAGAAGAATGTCACAGGGAGAAATGAATAAACAGTATTATAATGTTAAAGATGGGAAATAATAAAAAGATATGAAAGTCTTGCCTGACACGACGACGATGCTCAGAAGAAGTTTGTCCATCCTCGTCTCTTCTCTGATCCTCTCTGTCCGTCGCTGACTGTAGATGTGACTGTAGATGTGACTGTAGATGTGACTGTAGATGTGCAGCTCATGCAAACGTCTGGAGCAATGATTTGCATACCGGGCTTTAATATTATAATGATGGAATAATATCTGACTGTCCTTTGATGTTTGCTTTCAAAACACGATGATGATAAATAACTGACCAGCAACAACAAACAAGATGAATGATTATTACTCGGATAAATAAAAATGATAACAATAATAATTGTAGCGTCATTGCTTGTAGCAGTTTTGATAAATAACATGAATATTAAAACATGTAACGTTCATTAATAACTTTATTGTGAATCATAAGCTCGTAACATAACGATAGTACTTAGCTTCAGTGATACGACACCATTAGTTTAACTGATATCATTTTAACATTAGATTCAATTTAGGTCGCCACCCATTTTTGGAGGAATAGAAAAAAATTCTAAATTTGATATTAATTAATGAAATCTTAATTTCAGAATTACTGAGATCTTCACAGGAAACTATTATTTAATATACACACAAATCAAATGATCAAGTTCTTTATTCATGAAATGTCAATAAAGAACTCACGACATAACTAAACTATAAACAGAAAATAAATGAATAACAATGAACCACGAATAAGTGAAAAGGATTGCATGTGATCAGATAGAATCAGTGACTCATATCATCGATTGATGCGTTTACATTAAACGTATGAAGCACCGTTCAGTTCAGTTTGAGAAGCACCACCATTGTGAACAAATGTTATATTTGTTCGAATATAAATTGAAATTGAGATGCTTAGGTCTACGCTTATTGATCAGTTGTATTAATGTTTCTATCTGAGGTTATTTTATTGTCTGATTTAAATATATTTGGCCTCGGAACATGAAAGTCATTCACATCTGTACGTTGTATAGTTTTCACCTGACGGTTGTGATGGGCAGATGGGAGGTGCAGCTGTATGAAGTGGCAGCTCTTCTTCTTCATGTTATATAATCACATGTATAAAACAGCATCATCTTTTGTAAAACTGTTGACATATGGTGATTTAATATACAGGTGGTTGTTCACTCTCTCGTGGTGTTGGCTCGATGTTGCCACCTGCTGGTGAATGTGTGTTCTTCAGCAATAGAACAGGCTTCATACAATGACAACATCTTCAGCGTTTCAACATAAAAAACAACAATCATCTTACAATATCCTGACATACACTGACAATATTTACATCAGTTCAGTCAGGAACACTCGTCATAGATTGTTTAACAAATGGAAATACAGTTAAACTTGCCGCTGATGGCTCCGCTCTTTGAATGCTCCGCGGATTAGCCAGCAGCTACCGAGCCAAACCGGGGAGCACCGAGCACCAACCCCCAAAACAACGGAACCCAACGCCAAGTCTGGTATGACGTCCATGCTAAGCATCAGCCGGACTATGGAAAAGCTCTGTGTAACAGCAAGCTTGCTGCGGACCTCAGGAGACGTTATTTTAAGATTAAGGGCGCAAGCGTGCATCCTAAACGAGGCCATCCTACCGCTGTGTGAACTATCTGTGTGTAGCAGCAAGACTGCTGCAGACCTTTAGGTGTTAGGTGCCGCTTTTTGGGAAGGATGCAAGCAAGCATCCGAGAGAGGTCATACTACCTAAATCAAGCATTGAACCCCAGAAAACCGCTGTATTTATTATTTATTTATTGATTATTTTATTTTATTTATTGATTGTCATGCATGGAGGTACTAAAGTATACTTTTTATACTTATATACTAACTCATTATTTTGTAATCGTAACTCATTATTTTCACATATTAAGTCATTAGTTTGAGAATTATGTCATCATTAAGACTGACAGGGTGTTTTATTTTCCATCACATTGACAACAATGTGCTTCCATACCTTTTGAGGTTACACAACCCGCCCAAAACACAGCTGGCAAGGTATCCTGTCGCGCATGCGCATCTGCGGATATCACAGTATGAAGAAGAGTGCAGTGCACAAGTAGCGCGAGAGGTAAACAAGCTTTTGTGATTCTCGTTTACACATTTTAACGCTCTTAATGACATGTGTAGAGCGGAGATAGTTTAATAAAGGTTCGCTTTAACGACAGCTCACCGGGTTAAAGTGAGCTGCCTGTCAGCCTCGGCGGTAGCCCTCCGCCGAGGCTGACAGGCTAACTCGGTTAGCTTATCTCTCCACAGTCAATGAAGGAGAGACAACCACTCTGTTTTAAACTGCGCGAGCCCTCGTGAACAACGTCAAACATTTGTCCGTCCACGTTCTGACTCACGTGTAGCTCACGGACGTGTACATTTGAAGCATTTTGTGTATTTCGCCCCTTGTCATTTCTTGCTTTGCTCTGTGGAGCTAACACAGATTAGCATTAGCTCCTTTTTTTTTTTGGGTACTGTCAAAAAATCCGAGGCGGGGCGGGACTTGTTTTGACTGACAGCAGAGATGTCCAATGAGAGTTCCAATGCAGGCGTCCTCCATGGCCCGTGAACCAATCAGCTTCTTTCTCAGAGGAAGCTAGCAGATTAGACACAGAAATGTTAAAAAGACAATAAAAACTGAATGTAATAGTATCTTTTATTGATTAAACGCGGGTTAAGTTTTGATGTTTTGTTAGTGACGTATGTTCCGAGTCGTCATCCTCACTACATTTATGGGTATTTATGAAAAAAAGCTAGACTTTAGCTAAAAGTTTCGCTGCAACCGTTACGTGCTGTCGTCATCACGTAACCACACGTACGGTGACGTCGCCTCTAAATTTACCGAAACAGCTTTTACGTCGTCTAAATGTTCTTATAAACTGAAAAACATCTCTTACTATTCAAGTTGTGTTGCCGTTTTTTATCTAGAATGTTTTAAAACTTTTAAATAGAGGTAAATAAAACCAAGAAAAAAAACCGATGCTCGTGCCCGCGACGTCGTTGCTGTCACAGGTCGCGCGCTTTGTGTGTGTGTCTGGGGGGTGGGGTGGGGGGGGGGGGGGGGGGGGTGTAATTCAATCTCAATCACAGGTTTGTGAATATGAGAAAGATTTTCATATTATTATATATTTTATTATCCTGATGAAGCATATTCACATCCTATACTTCAGGGAAAGTACTAATACTGCAATGTGAAAATACTCTACTACAAGTAGAATTCATTAAATATATGCATCAGTTTAATATACTTAAAGTATGACGTAGAAGTATTTATTTTGCAGATTGTTCACTATTGTTTTACTTTCATATCTGACGTTCCTGCTGCATTAACGTGTATGTTGCATTATTACTCATTTTATATCCTGTTAGTTTATATTAAAAAAGAGTAATTTAATAAAATGGACATTTCAATCTAAGTGCACATAAAGCTTAAAGAAATGCACAATTATTTCCAAAATACAAGAAAAAAATGTCAATTAAAATACAATAAAGTGCGGTGGACTCTAAAGTATTTTAATGTATTTAATTTGACAGTGTGCTGAATGTATAAATAATTCATTGTTAATAGTACATTTACTGAGTAACGTTTCTCTCTGATGAAGATGAAGACGCCTCCAGACCGCTCAGGAATCACCTTTGAGGTCGGAGCTCAGCTAGAAGCCCGAGACTGCCACAAGAAGTGGTGTGTACACACACACACATATACACATGCACAGACACACACACGTACGCACGCACACACACACCTACACACACACAAAGGGTTCTGGTTTAAAGGTACTATGAAGCAATGTACATGAATTAATTTATTTGTACTGTTTAGGGCTGCAACAACGAATCGATAAAATCGATAAAAATCGATTTTTAAAATAGTTTTCATTATCAAATTTCATTGCCGATTCGTTGTGTCGCGCGATTATTACGCCACTCAATAAGTTGCGGAGATGTTTGAGTATAAAAAATAAGAATAAAAAAGAGCGGAGCAGAGCAGAGGTAGAGGAAAGACCGTCGGAGAGACCCGTAACGTTGTTCTGAAACACATGGTGGAGGCAGAGAAATCAGTACGACCTAATGCCGTGTTCACACGAAACGCCGGTCTCGCCGGGGACTATTGGTGTTCATTCGTGCTGGATGCACCGGAGAGGGGGCGTGGCTTATCGCCCTGAAGGCAGTTCGACTGTCCGCCGTTAACCATGGAAAAAATAACCTATTTCTGCTTAGTACGTGTTGTGGAAGTGACAGATATCCCGGGAAACTAAACGCCGTCATGTCTGGTTGATAACATTGTCCAGAGGAGCTCCGTGGATTTTATCGAGCTGTATTCACTGTCTAGCAAGCCACACGTCGCTGTTTACTACAGCTGTAGGAACACAAAATAAACTGATTGGCTGTGATTTAACGGCAATAAACCGACAAAAAGGGACTCCGAAACAACTACATAATGATGGTGATTTGTAGGCTACTTCTCTTCTCAATGGAGCTCTGATGGATCGGTGCTAGGCTATGCTAACATCGTAGCAGCTCCACCCGCACTCAATAACGTCACGTAGACGTAAATACGGCAGCGTCTATTCATTGTTTGTACCGTATGGTTTACACACACACATGTATACACATAGTTTGGTCCGGTCTCTGTTGATATGAGGTATGTAGAGCTCTGGGTGAACATAGCCAGCTTGACAATCATGACAAGTTAGCGTTAGCTCGTTAATAACAGTAGTAAAGCAGGGGTAGTATAGTTTGCAAGACTAAAGACACGTTTTTATTCACTCGTTTTTTTTTGGCCCATTAATATCCGATTCATCAATTAATCGAAAAAAGAATTGCCCGATTAATCGATTATTAAAATAATCGTCATTTGCAGCCCTAGTACTGTTTGATGTGAACGGATTCAAGGATGATTCATTGTCATTAACGAAATTCAGTTGTAGTTCATTTGTGACACAACAAACACAAGACAAACAAAACAAAAACACCTCCTCTGGTCCACCAGAGTCCTGCTCTCTGTCCTGCTGTCCACCCGTCTAGTGCAGCTTGATCCTGGACCACTATGGATCCAGGTATCTGTGAAGACGTGGACTCGACAGTCACCGACATCCCGCTGCTTTCATCCATCTTATTCTCCTGTGACCGACCATCAGACAGCCAGGATGCATGCTGGGTAGTGGAGTAGCCTCAGGTCCTAGTTAGCTTAGCTTAGCTTCTGTTCTCTCCTCCATGGGGCAGTTTGGTTCAGCAGGTCTGTCTGGTTGGTCGGCCGTGATCGTTTCAAAGTCCACACGCTTCCTTTTCAGATGTAGATGAATGTATTCTATCATATTTTATTAGTGCTCCAGTAATAAACATGACAAAAACAAACGGATTAATACAAAAAAAGAAAATGAAGCGTAAGTTCATGGGAGCTACCGACCACAGCATGAAGACGCACCGCCGATGTAACGCAACTTAAAAACCAGAGACCATCCCCGACTGTCTCGGTGGCCTGTGGACAGATTTCTATGTCAAGAAAATCCAAAGAATCCTCGTCTCTCTTCAGCTCCACGACAGCGACAACACTGCAACACCAGCTAACGTTAGCTGACGTCAGCTAACGACTGGCAACCAACCGCCACACAAAGTCCACTGAGTTTTATCGAGTGACACCCGGCGGACTAAACTAAAACTGACACTCAGCTGGCCGATCAATCAAGTTCAGTGGCTAGCATCAGGATGCTAACTGCATCTCACTCATCGGCCACCGGTGTCACTGTTAATAAGGGTTTTCTGAGAATTCCACAAAGTACCTTTTAAGTTTTAATATTATTGAACAACTTGAACACATTCCTTTGTGTTTGACTCGACCTCTCCTCGCTGTGTCTTTAGAAAGTGATCATCAGTTCTCGTCCTGTCAGGTACGCGGCCACGATCGAGAAGATTGACTACGACAAAGAGCGTATCCAGGTCCACTACCGCCAGTGGAGCCGTCGACACAACGAATGGTTTCACTGGACTTCTCCGTACCTTCGTCCGCTGGAGCGAGTCAGCCTAAGGAGGCGGGGCCTGAACCCACCGTGTTCACAGCCGGTACGACTCACCTGGTTACATTGAACATTTATATGATGAACTATTCACAATTACATCCTCTCCTCTCTCTCCTCTCCTCTCCTCTCTGCTCTCCTCCTCTCCTCTCCTCTCTGTGTTCACTTCCTGTAGCTCAGTCAAAGTGTCTCCTCCTTGTTGTCACATGACTGTTGGTCTCAGATGAATCAATCATGACTTCATAGTTTCTCTGAGGAGCTCGCACTTTAATGTTTTTACACACTGGTTAAAGTGAACGCTTTATCAGAAGAAACATTTATAATGAGAACATGTAGAATAAAATGTTGTTGATGAAATATAATTTTAAGCTTCGATATGTTTTCTTTTTCTGACAGCAGCGTTTGTCACACATGATGTGTTCAAGGACCGTCGGAAAGATGAAAATCTGAAGCTAATGATTGTTTTGGTGTCGGCCTTTGCTCCTCTTCTTCTACTTTGTCTGACATCATCTCTCTCTCTGTCCGTCTGTCTCTCTCGCTGTCTCTCTCTCTGTCTCTCTCTCTGTCTCTCTGTCTCTCTGTTCCTCTCTCTCTGTCTGAGTGGAAGGAGCGTGGAGTTGGCGGAGCGTGATTGAGAGCGTTAAAATAGCGATTTTCCGATCTTTTTCTTCACTGGGTAATGTTGGGTATGATAGTGTAATGTTGGGTATGATAGTGTAGTGTTGGGTATGATAGTGTAATGTTGGGTATGATGGTGTAATGTTGGGTATGATATTGTAATGTTGGGTATGATGGTGTAATGTTGGGTATGATAGTGTAGTGTTGGGTATGATAGTGTAATGTTGGGTATGATAGTGTAGTGTTGGGTATGATAGTGTAGTGTTGGGTATGATAGTGTAGTGTTGGGTATGATAGTGTAGTGTTGGGTATGATAGTGTAGTGTTGGGTATGATAGTGTAGTGTTGGGTATGATAGTGTAGTGTTGGGTATGATAGTGTAATGTTGGGTATGATAGTGTAATGTTGGGTATGATAGTGTAGTGTTGGGTATGATAGTGTAATGTTGGGTATGATAGTGTAATGTTGGGTATGATAGTGTAATGTTGGGTATGATAGTGTAATGTTGGGTATGATAGTGTAGTGTTGGGTATGATAGTGTAGTGTTGGGTATGATAGTGTAATGTTGGGTATGATAGTGTAATGTTGGGTATGATAGTGTAATGTTGGGTATGATAGTGTAATGTTGGGTATGATAGTGTAGTGTTGGGTATGATAGTGTAGTGTTGGGTATGATAGTGTAATGTTGGGTATGATAGTGTAGTGTTGGGTATGATAGTGTAATGTTGGGTATGATGGTGTAATGTTGGGTATGATATTGTAATGTTGGGTATGATGGTGTAATGTTGGGTATGATAGTGTAGTGTTGGGTATGATAGTGTAATGTTGGGTATGATAGTGTAGTGTTGGGTATGATAGTGTAATGTTGGGTATGATAGTGTAGTGTTGGGTATGATAGTGTAATGTTGGGTATGATAGTGTAATGTTGGGTATGATAGTGTAGTGTTGGGTATGATAGTGTAATGTTGGGTATGATAGTGTAATGTTGGGTATGATAGTGTAGTGTTGGGTATGATAGTGTAATGTTGGGTATGATAGTGTAATGTTGGGTATGATGGTGTAATGTTGGGTATGATAGTGTAATGTTGGGTATGATAGTGTAGTGTTGGGTATGATAGTGTAATGTTGGGTATGATAGTGTAGTGTTGGGTATGATAGTGTAATGTTGGGTATGATAGTGTAATGTTGGGTATGATAGTGTAATGTTGGGTATGATAGTGTAATGTTGGGTATGATAGTGTAATGTTGGGTATGATAGTGTAATGTTGGGTATGATAGTGTAGTGTTGGGTATGATAGTGTAATGTTGGGTATGATAGTGTAATGTTGGGTATGATAGTGTAGTGTTGGGTATGATAGTGTAGTGTTGGGTATGATAGTGTAATGTTGGGTATGATAGTGTAATGTTGGGTATGATAGTGTAGTGTTGGGTATGATAGTGTAATGTTGGGTATGATAGTGTAATGTTGGGTATGATAGTGTAATGTTGGGTATGATAGTGTAGTGTTGGGTATGATAGTGTAATGTTGGGTATGATAGTGTAGTGTTGGGTATGATAGTGTAATGTTGGGTATGATGGTGTAATGTTGGGTATGATATTGTAATGTTGGGTATGATGGTGTAATGTTGGGTATGATAGTGTAGTGTTGGGTATGATAGTGTAATGTTGGGTATGATAGTGTAGTGTTGGGTATGATAGTGTAATGTTGGGTATGATAGTGTAGTGTTGGGTATGATAGTGTAATGTTGGGTATGATAGTGTAATGTTGGGTATGATAGTGTAGTGTTGGGTATGATAGTGTAATGTTGGGTATGATAGTGTAGTGTTGGGTATGATAGTGTAATGTTGGGTATGATAGTGTAATGTTGGGTATGATGGTGTAATGTTGGGTATGATAGTGTAATGTTGGGTATGATAGTGTAGTGTTGGGTATGATAGTGTAATGTTGGGTATGATAGTGTAGTGTTGGGTATGATAGTGTAATGTTGGGTATGATAGTGTAATGTTGGGTATGATAGTGTAATGTTGGGTATGATAGTGTAATGTTGGGTATGATAGTGTAATGTTGGGTATGATAGTGTAATGTTGGGTATGATAGTGTAGTGTTGGGTATGATAGTGTAATGTTGGGTATGATAGTGTAATGTTGGGTATGATAGTGTAGTGTTGGGTATGATAGTGTAGTGTTCGGTATGATAGTGTAATGTTGGGTATGATAGTGTAATGTTGGGTATGATAGTGTAATGTTGGGTATGATAGTGTAATGTTGGGTATGATGGTGTAATGTTGGGTATGATGGTGTAATGTTGGGTATGATAGTGTAATGTTGGGTATGATAGTGTAATGTTGGGTATGATGGTGTAATGTTGGGTATGATGGTGTAGTGTTGGGTATGATGGTGTAGTGTTGGGTATGATGGTGTAGTGTTGGGTATGATAGTGTAGTGTTGGGTATGATGGTGTAATGTTGGGTATGATGGTGTAATGTTGGGTATGATAGTGTAGTGTTGGGTATGATAGTGTAGTGTTGGGTATGATAGTGTAGTGTTGGGTATGATGGTGTAGTGTTGGGTATGATAGTGTAATGTTGGGTATGATAGTGTAATGTTGGGTATGATAGTGTAATGTTGGGTATGATAGTGTAGTGTTGGGTATGATAGTGTAGTGTTGGGTATGATAGTGTAATGTTGGGTATGATAGTGTAATGTTGGGTATGATAGTGTAGTGTTGGGTATGATAGTGTAATGTTGGGTATGATAGTGTAATGTTGGGTATGATAGTGTAATGTTGGGTATGATAGTGTAATGTTGGGTATGATAGTGTAATGTTGGGTATGGTAGTGTAATGTTGGGTATGATGGTGTAATGTTGGGTATGATAGTGTAGTGTTGGGTATGATAGTGTAGTGTTGGGTATGATAGTGTAGTGTTGGGTATGATAGTGTAGTGTTGGGTATGATAGTGTAATGTTGGGTATGATAGTGTAATGTTGGGTATGATAGTGTAATGTTGGGTATGATAGTGTAGTGTTGGGTATGATAGTGTAATGTTTGGTATGATAGTGTAATGTTGGGTATGATAGTGTAATGTTGGGTATGATAGTGTAATGTTGGGTATGATAGTGTAATGTTGGGTATGATAGTGTAGTGTTGGGTATGATAGTGTAATGTTGGGTATGATAGTGTAATGTTGGGTATGATGGTGTAATGTTGGGTATGATAGTGTAATGTTGGGTATGATAGTGTAATGTTGGGTATGATGGTGTAATGTTGGGTATGATAGTGTAATGTTGGGTATGATAGTGTAATGTTGGGTATGATGGTGTAATGTTGGGTATGATAGTGTAGTGTTGGGTATGATAGTGTAGTGTTGGGTATGATAGTGTAATGTTGGGTATGACCAGGGAACACGGCGTGAAGATCCCGCCGCTGTTCGGGTGTTGGGTGGAGGAGATCAGCCTGGGAGTGGGTGAGCTTGTCGGCCACAGCCACGTGAAGGCCGCAGCGCGGATGAACAGCGCTGTGGTCATCTTTCTGGACAGCTTAGAAACTGCGGAAGTGGTGTTGATGAACGGGGTCTCCGTGGGTGAACACTTCCTGCCCACGTATGCTCTCGCCTCACCGGAGGTGAAAGTCACTGTGTCCAACGTGCCGCCATTCATAAAGAGCGATGCCATCGTCAAAGAGCTGTCCAAACATGGGAAGGTGGTGTCTCCGGTTAGGAGGGTGTCCTCTGGATTTCAGTCTCCGCTGTTGCAGCACGTGGTGTCTCACAGGAGACATGTCTTCATGATCCCCAGCAACAGGAGCAGAGTGGTCAACCTCAGCTTCAAGATCACTGTGGACGACTTTGACGACGTCATCTTTGCAAAGACGAACGATTTTAAATGTTACAGCTGTGGGAGAGAAGGACATCTGAGCAGAGCTTGTCCTGGGGACACGGCTCAAACAAAGACCAGAACCAGAGAGGTACTGAGGACAGAGGGGACAAGCAGGACGGACAAGAGGGAACAAGTGGAGCACAGGAGGCGAGGGTGGAGGAGACGGGTGGGGCTCAGGAGGTGAGAGTGGAGGAGGCGGGTGGGGCTCAGAAGGTGAGAGTGGAGGAGACGGGTGGGGCTCAGGAGGTGAGAGTGGAGGAAACGGGTGGGGTACAGCAGGTGAGGGTGGAGGAGACGGGTGGGGTACAGGAGGTGAGGGTGGAGGAGACGGGTGGGGTACAGGAGGTGAGGGTGGGGCTCAGGAGGTGAGGGTGGAGGAGGCGGGTGGGGTACAGGAGGTGAGAGCGGAGGTGAAGGGTGGGGTACAGGAGGTGATAGCGGAGGTGACAGGTGGGGCTCAGGAGGTGAGAGAAGAGAGGACAAGTGGGGAACAAGAGGTGAGGAAGGACGGGGCAAGTGAGGTCCAGCAGGTGAGGGAGAGTATTGGAGGACAGGTGGAGGCAGGTGGGGAGGTGGACATGGAAGCAGACGAGGAGCAGCTCAAGGCCCCTCAGCTGAAGAGGAAACAGAGAGGAGACAGAGGAAGCTCACAGGCCAAGAAAGTGGCAACTACAGAAAGCGGAGGAGCAGCCGAGTGTGAGTCCAGGCCGGAAGAGGACCCTGAGTCCGGTTGGGAGGACTCTGAGTCCAGTCAGGAGGAGAACTCTGCTGTAAACAGTGAGCCCTCTACACACGGTGCTGGCAGCTCTCGGGGCTCTGGAGGCTACAGCGTGGAGGAGATAAAGGAGTTTCTGAGGAGGAGTAAGAACGTGAGAGGAGTCAGAGTGGAGGACTACCTCTCTGACAAGGAGCAGCTCTCCAGCTCTGCCAGATCTCACATGAGGTGCAAGGACAGAGGAGGTCTCACGAAGCAGGAAGGATACAGACTCAAGAAAATAGTTCACAAAGTGAACAAAGAACTGGACAAAGTGGGCGCTAAGTGAGAGTCAGATCTCAGCCTACAGACAATTAAAGACACGTTTATGTTTGTTGGACCGTATTTGTTGAACCGTTTTAAATGATAACGTATCGTGTTGTTCAGAAAAGAATTCGGTTTGTTTTGAGTAACAGTAGA
>NC_136641.1:27074967-27079967 GCF_949748355.1 Melanostigma gelatinosum | reverse complement strand
TATTTATTTTATTTATTTTATTTATTTTATTTATTTTATTTATTTTATTTATTTTATTTATTTTATTTATTTTATTTATTTTATTTATTTTATTTATTTTATTTATTTTATTTATTTTATTTATTTTATTTATTTTATTTATTTTATTTATTTTATTTATTTTATTTATTTTATTTATTTTATTTATTTTATTTATTTTATTTATTTTATTTATTTTATTTATTTTATTTTATTTATTTTATTTATTTTATTTATTTTATTTATTTTATTTATTTTATTTATTTTATTTATTTTATTTATTTTATTTATTTTATTTTATTTATTTTATTCTTTCTTTTCTTTGTATTTTCTGAGTTCCAATACAATTTTAAAATAGTTTATCCTTTAGTTATTTTTAAATAGTTCTCTCTGTCTCTCTCTGTCTCTCGCTCTTTCTCTCTCTCTCTGTCTCTCGCTCTCTCTCTCTTGCTCTCTCTCTCTCTCTCTGTCTCTCTCTCTCTCTCTCTGTCTCTCTCTCTCTCTCTGACTCTCTCGCTCTGTCTCTCTCTCTCACTCTCTGTCTCTCTCTGTCTCTCTCTGTCTCTCTCTCTCTCACTCTCTGTCTCTCTCTCTGTCTCTCTCGTTCTCTCTCTCTGTCTCTCTCTCTCACTCTCTCTCACTCTCTGTCACTCTCTGTCTCTCTCTGTCTCTCTCTCTCACTCTCTGTCTCTCTCTGTCTCTCTCGCTCTCTCTCTCTGTCTCTCTCGCGCTCTCTCTCTGTCTCTCTCTCTCTCACTCTCTGTCTCTCTCTGTCTCTCTCGCTCTCTCTCTCTGTCTCTCTCGCGCTCTCTCTCTGTCTCTCTCTCTCTCTCTCTCGCTCTCTCTCTCTGTCTCTCTCGCTCTCTCTCTCTGTCTCTCTCGTGTCTCTCTCTCTGTCTCTCTCTCACTCTCTCTCTCTCTCTGTCTCTCTCGCTCTCTCTCTCTGTCTCTCTCGCTCTCTCTCTCTGTCTCTCTCGCGCTCTCTCTCTGTCTCTCTCGCGCTCTCTCTCTGTCTCTCTCGCGCTCTCTCTCTGTCTCTGTCTCTCTCTCTCTCTCAGACGTCCTGTTGGAGCGCCAGGCTCATCTTCCCACGACACACAGATTCAGCCGAGAGCCTCGTAAGTGAACTCACAGTTTACGTATTGTTCTTTTATTCAGCTTTAAAGCACACTACACATATCATTTAAAGTGCATCTATGCTTTATCAAAAGTGTTATCTCTCCACTTTGTTGCTCACAGAAGAGAAGCATCACCAATGAGTTATATTCATTGAAGTTGAAGTTGATTCTGCTGGATTTTGAGGATTTTTACTTTTAGGGTTTATTACATCCCAAAAAATATGTCAACAGACATTCAACGCTTCAATCGAAAACCTCAATAGAAGCTTCAAATGTAAACAACAACAACATTCAGTCCATCCCTAATGACAGTAAACAACTTATATGACAGACTAATAAATAAATAACTCTCCTCTCGTAGTCTACAGGGTGATAAAGAACCAGCCTCCTCCCATCCTCTCCATCGAGTTGGACCACAACCCCTTCAAGTGCCCCGTTGCCGGCTGCTCCAAGTCCTTCAGGAAGAACAGTCTGCTGCACTACCACATCAAATACTACCACTCCGACCAGCCGCTGGACGAGCAGCTGGAGGCGCCCAGGTGGGTTTTCATCGGACGGTTCGAATCCCGGAGAGCACGAGCATGACAGAAAAAACAACGTCGGCGTTTATCTCTTGACTGGTGTCGTTGCAGGAGGAAGAGGTCGTCCTCTAAGGGGAGCGACTTCCTGTCGGACATCAAGAGCGAGGACCAGAACACCTGTCACTATGACGACAGGCAGCACAGCGTGGTGGAGACGGGTATGATGGGACGTGAACGCAGGAGAGACACAAACATACTCGCTGTTTGATTTAACTCATGTCTCTTTTAGGGGAGAGGAGAGGGGAAAAGAGGAGAGGGGAGGGGAGGAGAGGAGAGGACGAGGGAGGGGAAGGGAGGAGAGGATGAGGGGGTGGGGGAGGAGAGGAGAGGGGAAAAGAGGGGAGGAGAGGAGGAGAGGGGAGGAGCGAGAGGAGGAGGAGGGGGGGAGAGAGCAGGAGAGGGGAGGGGAAGGGAGGAGAGGGGAAAAGAGGGGGAGGGAGAGGAGAGGGGAAAAGAGGAGAGGGGAGGACGAGGAGAGGAGAGGAGGAGAGGAGAGGGGAAAAGAGGGGAGGAGAGGAGGAGACGGGAGGAGGGGGAGAGGGGATTGGAGAAAAGAGGAGAGGCTGGAAATATGTCAATAGTTTGATATTTATAACACTTAGATCCACCTTTTTTCCAACATGCCCCCAAACTGCTTTGAGTTCAGAGCTTTGAAGTCAAACAGTTCATTGTTTCAATGTGTTTAATCTGTAAGATAAAGAAGTTAATTTAGAATGTGTTCAGTTCTTTGGTTTCTTCTCCGTCTGTTTGCTAGAAGTGAAGAAGGAAGGAGAGAAAACAGGAGAGCAGGACAGAAAGGAGAGGAAGAACTTCCTCAGAGTCAAACTAAAGAAGAAGAAAAAGAAGAAGAAGAAGAAGAAAAGTCAGTCAGGTGATCATTCTCATTCATTTGTCACATTCTACAGAAGGATTCACACATTGTTTAAACAGTCGTCGCTTCTTAAAATCCCCCCAACTAGTTTTAAATAGATTAAAGATAAAGCCACGTTCAGTCGTTAACAATAAATATCAGTTTCACCGGAAATGTTTTTGGTGAATAACTGACTGTAAATAGGAAGAGGACGTTGTGAAGCCTCGAGTTTGCCGATATGGCCGTCGCCATCTTGTGTCTTGGCAACCAGTGAACAGGAAGTGATCATATCTGGACTGACGAGGAGTGACGTAGAGACGCCGTATATGTCTCTGGTAGAGACCTGTCAATCACTGTGTAGCCCCGCCCTAAAGCATCCCCTGCTTTATGGTCTGTGTGACTCTAAATGGACCATAATGTACTAAATGAACATCATGCTGTATTGAAGAAGACTTGAAACTAGAGATTGAGACATAAACTCATGTTTACAATGTTTACTGAGGTAATAAATCAAGAGAGAAGTAGTCATTTTCTCATAGACTTCTATACAACCAGAGGAGTCTAGTTTTTCAGAATCAGAACCGTTTATTGCCATGCAAGTTTTCACCTGCAAGGAATTTGTCGTGGCGGAAGGTGCATAACATTCAACAATAAACTATTTAACTGTCAAAATAACATAAACTATCAAATAACACTTAACTATCAAATAACATTTAACTGTCAAATAACACTTAACGATCATATAACATTTAACTATCAAAATAACATTTAACTGTCAAATAACATTTAACTATCAAATAACATTTAATGATCAAAATAACACTTAACTATCAAATAACATTTAACTGTCAAAATAACATTTAACTATCAACTAACACTTAACTGTCAAATAACACTTAACTATCAAAATAACACTTAACTCTCAAATAACACTTAACTATCAAAATAACACTTAACTATCAAATAACATTTAACTGTCAAAATAACATTTAACTATCAAATAACATTTAACTATCAAAATAACACTTAACTATCAAATAACATTTAACGATCAAAATAACACTTAACTATCAAATAACATTTAACTATCAAAATAACATTTAACTATCAAAATAACATTTAACTGTCAAAATAACATTTAACTGTCAAATAACACTTAACTATCAAATAACATTTAACTATCAAATAACATTTAATGATCAAAATAACACTTAACTTTCAAATAGCATTTAACTATCAAATAACATTTAATGATCAAAATAACACTTAACTGTCAAATAACATTTAATGATCAAAATAACACTTAACTATCAAGTAACATTTAACGATCACATAACATTTAATGATCAAAATAACACATAACTATCAAATAACATTTAACTATCAAAATAACACTTAACTATCAAATAACATTTAACTATCAAATGACATTTAATTATCAAAATAACACTTAACTATCAAATAACATTTAACTATCAAAATAACACTTAACTATCAAATAACATTGAACGATCAAATAACATTTAATGATCAAAATAACACTTAACTATCAAATAACATTTAATGATCAAAATAACACTTAACTATCAAATAACATTTAACTGTCAAAATAACATTTAACTATCAAATAACATTTAACGATCAAATAACACTTAACTATCAAATAACACTTAACTATCAAATAACATTTAACTATCAAATAACACTTCACTGTCAAATAACACTTAACTATCAAATAACATTGAACGATCAAATAACATTTAATGATCAAAATAACACTTAACTATCAAATAACATTTAATGATCAAAATAACACTTAACTATCAAATAACATTTAACTATCAAATAACATTTAACGATCAAATAACACTTAACTATCAAATAACACTTAACTATCAAATAACATTTAACTGTCAAATAACACTTAACTATCAAATAACATTTAACTGTCAAATAACACTTAACTATCAAATAACATTTAACTGTCAAATAACACTTAACTATCAAATAACACTTAACTATCAAATAACACTTAACTATCAAAATAACACTTAACTGTCAAATAACATTTAACTGTCAAATAACATTTGACTATCAAAATAACATTTAACTATCAAAATAACACTTAACTATCAAATAACATTTAACTATCAAATAACACTTAACTATCAAATAACATTTAACTATCAAATAACATTTAACTATCAAATAACATTTAACTGTCAAATAACATTTAACTATCAAATAACACTTAACTATCAAATAACATTTAACTGTCAAATAACATTTAACTGTCAAATAACATTTAACGATCAAATAACACTTAACTATCAAAATAGCACTTAACTATCAAATAACATTTAACTATCAAATAACATTTAACTGTCAAATAACATTTAACTATCAAATAACATTTAACGATCAAATAACACT
>NC_136641.1:27054967-27069967 GCF_949748355.1 Melanostigma gelatinosum | reverse complement strand
TCTGTCTCCAGTGTTAGAGTCCTGGTTGGACCACTCGGGCGAGCTCGAGCCTCCGGACCCGTTGTCCCGCCTCCCACAGCTCAAACAGCGAATCCGGCGGCTGCTGCGTGACCTGTGCACCGTGAGACACCTGTCGGTCTGGCGCTGACCAAAGAACTCTTAAAACTTTTGGACCCCTGCAAGCGTCTGCCAGACAGACGGACAGACAGACAGACAGACAGACGGAGCAGACGGACGGAGCAGACGGACGGACGGACGGACGGACAGACAGATGGAACAGACAGACAGACAGACGGACGGACGGACGGAGCAGATGGAACAGACAGACAGACAGACGGACGGACGGACGGACGGAGCAGATGGACGGGTGGAGAGCGAGTCGTAGAGCGAGTCGAAACTCTTTGAGAGAAGAACGGTGGTTCGATTCCACGCTGATGTTTTCATATAAAGTGACTGAACAGGTACCAGACAACAGGTGGTGACAGGATGGATTGTTGATTAGTTTTGACTCGTTCGTCAAAATGTTACAAACACACATCTAAAGGTTCAGATTCTAAAAGACTTCAGTTCAAATATTTCCATGTTTTATAAGTCAGACATTTTGTAATTGTTCTGTATCCAAGTAGAGAAAGAAAGAGAACTTTTGGCCGCGTGTCATAGACAGATTGATTTCGTGCACCTTTTACAGGTGAATGACCAGTAAAGTCCTCTCCTCTCGTCAGGCTCACGTCTCTGAGCTCCAGCTTCTCTAACTTCTTCTTCACGAGCAGCAACGCTTCACGTCTTTTATTTGTTGTACCTTTGCTCCTCTGAAGGTCGTCTGTGTCTGTTGAGCAGATTTAAGAGCAGATTCCTTCGAACTGAGTGGATTTTGCAGCTAAAAGTTCTCCGTTTTCAATGCTGATGTGATTATATAGGAAAAACCTGACGTCATAGGAAAGCACAGAAACATTTTGAGGACATTCAGCGTGTCTTGATTTCACAGTTTAGTCGTTTTGTGTCATTTTACGCCACGTTAACCCCCCCCCCCCCACCATCAGTAGTGTTTCCCATCTTTAAAACCACGTCTCAGCTCTGAGTGAAGCAACATTTATATGTGTTTACATGTTTAGGTCAGAATATACGATGTAAAATCACAATAGAAAAAGCCAGAATGGAGTTAATATTTCACACTAAATGAGTTACAAATTGATATATCTCGATATACATATATATATATATATGTGTGTATGTATGTATATATATGTATGTATGTATATATATATATATGTATATATGTATGTGTGTGTGTGTGTGTGTGTGTGTGTGTGTGTGTGTGTGTGTGTGTGTGTGTGTGTGTGTGTGTGTGTGTGTGTGTGTGTAGCAATTTGTAACTCATTTAGTGTGAAAGAACAGTTTGAGTTCATCAGTTTATTTATAAAAGTTGTTCCAGGTTTCATCTTTTTGTTTCTTTTCTCTCTTTTGATTTTTGTTCATCAGGTTGTTTTAGCGACCTCTTCCGCTTCCTCTTCCTCTTCCTCTTCCTCTTCTCCAGATTTATTTCGGTGCTTTTAAGTTTGTTTATGCACAGAGTGTCTCTGACTGCAGATAAAAACACATTTTAATGAGCATGTACGTTCATTCTTCACGTGTAACAAACTAACTTCAGCTCACAGGTTCATCTCGTGTGTCGGAGCTTTCAGCTGCATCTCACTGGCCTTCTTCAGCAAATAGAGCTGCTGGTAAACACAAGGACAGCTTTGTGAAGAACTCTGGACATGCTTTCACATCTGTACGTATATAAATCTTACCTGTTGCTCGTTTTGTCTCATTGAGGCCAGTCAAACTAAACACAAGTGTAAATATGTGAAAGTCAATGTTTCATACACGTGTAAAGGAAAGTAAACTGTATAAAGCTGTAGATTTATTTTCATAGTTATTATGATTGGTTATGAAGCAGGTTGGTTCACGTTTAGCACCCTGACAGTGTTTTGGTAGAAGAGCGCAGAGCTCCTCCGCCATCATCGTGACGTTTCATCTCACGCTGCGTTCAGGCGCTCCTCACAAAACCTCGGCCAAATCACGTGAAACTGGCTCACTTTGTTCCTAACCTACGTACATGATTTGTTCTTGCGATTATTTTAACCGCGTTGACGAGGAGGAGCCTGAAGGCCACACGAGTTCACATCACGCTCTCAGCTGCCAACCAAACTTGGTAGAATTTGTTTTGAACATTAAAAGAAATGACAAAATTCTGTGTTTTATTTTGTGCCCATTGTACATTTTCTCTCCCTTCATTAGGTTCTGGTACCCGACGTGTAATTCTGGTACTAAATCACATTCATGTACGTTCAATGTGTTTCTTTTACTCAAAAATTCAACCAACCATCAGAATCAGAATTAGTCTAAAAGCCACTTCATTTATTTAGCACGTTTTAGCAAAGTGCTTCAGATGTTATAACTGTTCTCTATATATTTCCCCAACAAATGAACATTTCCTCCTGTTTGTTTTAATAACTGATGGAACTGTATATTTGTGTTTTACGTCGTCAGTCGGAACAGGAAGTCATTTCAACTTTATTTATCTGTGAGTCTGTTTTTGAAGATATGAGCTCCTCTGATGGTTAATGTTTCTATTCTGTACACAATATTAATGTGTTCATACGCAGGTCCAGTCATCCAGATGGTCTCACTGTTTGTTCCCTTATGCCACAGTGTGTGTGTGTGTGTGTGTGTGTGTTACAGTACCCCCCCCCCCTGGTTTTATGGTCTGTTGAACAGAATCCTGAACATTGATTTTCCAGTTCTGTCAGTGTGACTTTGATACAGACGTTCAGACTCTCCAGAGGCTGAATCCTGATAACTCGTGACCTCCTTTTGGTCCAGCGGAGACTGATGGGAACGTCGATGGTTCTGCTGTTTGAGACGTCGATGGTTCTGCTGGTTTGAGACGTCGATGGTTCTGCTGTTTGAGACGTCGATGGTTCTGCTGTTTGAGACGTCGATGGTTCTGCTGGTTTGAGACGTCGATGGTTCTGCTGTTTGAGACGTCGATGGTTCTGCTGGTTTGAGACGTCGATGGTTCTGCTGTTTGAGACGTCGATGGTTCTGCTGGTTTGAGACGTCGATGGTTCTGCTGTTTGAGACGTCGATGGTTCTGCTGTTTGAGACGTCGATGGTTCTGCTGGTTTGAGACGTCGATGGTTCTGCTGTTTGAGACGTCGATGGTTCTGCTGGTTTGAGACGTCGATGGTTCTGCTGTTTGAGACGTCGATGGTTCTGCTGGTTTGAGACGTCGATGGTTCTGCTGTTTGAGACGTCGATGGTTCTGCTGTTTGAGACGTCGATGGTTCTGCTGGTTTGAGACGTCGATGGTTCTGCTGTTTGAGACGTCGATGGTTCTGCTGGTTTGAGACGTCGATGGTTCTGCTGTTTGAGACGTCGATGGTTCTGCTGGTTTGAGACGTCGATGGTTCTGCTGTTTGAGACGTCGATGGTTCTGCTGTTTGAGACGTCGATGGTTCTGCTGGTTTGAGACGTCGATGGTTCTGCTGTTTGAGACGTCGATGGTTCTGCTGGTTTGAGACGTCGATGGTTCTGCTGTTTGAGACGTCGATGGTTCTGCTGGTTTGAGACGTCGATGGTTCTGCTGTTTGAGACGTCGATGGTTCTGCTGTTTGAGACGTCGATGGTTCTGCTGGTTTGAGACGTCGATGGTTCTGCTGTTTGAGACGTCGATGGTTCTGCTGGTTTGAGACGTCGATGGTTCTGCTGTTTGAGACGTCGATGGTTCTGCTGGTTTGAGACGTCGATGGTTCTGCTGTTTGAGACGTCGATGGTTCTGCTGTTTGAGACGTCGATGGTTCTGCTGGTTTGAGACGTCGATGGTTCTGCTGTTTGAGACGTCGATGGTTCTGCTGGTTTGAGACGTCGATGGTTCTGCTGGTTTGAGACGTCGATGGTTCTGCTGTTTGAGACGTCGATGGTTCTGCTGGTTTGAGACGTCGATGGTTCTGCTGGTTTGAGACGTCGATGGTTCTGCTGTTTGAGACGTCGATGGTTCTGCTGTTTGAGACGTCGATGGTTCTGCTGTTTGAGACGTCGATGGTTCTGCTGTTTGAGACGTCGATGGTTCTGCTGTTTGAGACGTCGATGGTTCTGCTGGTTTGAGACGTCGATGGTTCTGCTGTTTGAGACGTCGATGGTTCTGCTGTTTGAGACGTCGATGGTTCTGCTGTTTGAGACGTCGATGGTTCTGCTGTTTGAGACGTCGATGGTTCTGTTTGAGACGTCGATGGTTCTGTTTGAGACGTCGATGGTTCTGCTGGTTTGAGACGTCAATGGTTCTGCTGTTTGAGACGTCGATGGTTCTGCTGGTTTGAGACGTCGATGGTTCTGCTGTTTGAGACGTCGATGGTTCTGCTGTTTGAGACGTCGATGGTTCTGCTGGTTTGAGACGTCGATGGTTCTGCTGTTTGAGACGTCGATGGTTCTGCTGGTTTGAGACGTCGATGGTTCTGCTGTTTGAGACGTTGATGGTTCTGCTGGTTTGAGACGTCGATGGTTCTGCTGTTTGAGACGTCGATGGTTCTGCTGTTTGAGACGTCGATGGTTCTGCTGTTTGAGACGTCGATGGTTCTGTTTGAGACGTCGATGGTTCTGCTGGTTTGAGACGTCGATGGTTCTGCTGTTTGAGACATCGATGGTTCTGCTGGTTTGAGACGTCGATGGTTCTGCTGGTTTGAGACGTCGATGGTTCTGCTGTTTGAGACGTCGATGGTTCTGCTGGTTTGAGACGTCGATGGTTCTGCTGTTTGAGACGTCGATGGTTCTGCTGTTTGAGACGTCGATGGTTCTGCTGTTTGAGACGTCGATGGTTCTGCTGGTTTGAGACGTCGATGGTTCTGCTGTTTGAGACGTCGATGGTTCTGCTGTTTGAGACGTCGATGGTTCTGCTGTTTGAGACGTCGATGGTTCTGGTTTGAGACGTCGATGGTTCTGGTTTGAGACGTCGATGGTTCTGCTGTTTGAGACGTCGATGGTTCTGCTGTTTGAGACGTCGATGGTTCTGCTGTTTGAGACGTCGATGGTTCTGCTGTTTGAGACGTCGAAGGTTCTGCTGTTTGAGACGTCGATGGTTCTGCTGTTTGAGACGTCGATGGTTCTGCTGTTTGAGACGTCGATGGTTCTGCTGTTTGAGACGTCGATGGTTCTGTTTGAGACGTCGATGGTTCTGCTGTTTGAGACGTCGATGGTTCTGGTTTGAGACGTCGATGGTTCTGCTGGTTTGAGACGTCGATGGTTCTGCTGTTTGAGACGTCGATGGTTCTGCTGTTTGAGACGTCGATGGTTCTGCTGGTTTGAGACGTCGATGGTTCTGCTGGTTTGAGACGTCGTTAAGATTAATCGATACTACAGGAACGAACTAAGAAATTAAATGAAAAATAAATAAAATAATAATAATAATAAAATAAAACAAGCGTGTCGGAGAATTTAGCATGTTCCTCTCTTAGAACCAGTATTTTGTTTCTCCATTTTTACACCAGGAGACAACCTCCGGTTCTGAAAAGTGAAGCCGATGCTTCATGTGTTAAAGCTGCATTCTCTCTAGTGTCCACCAGGGGGCGACTCCTCTGGTTGTATAGAAGTCTATAGAAAATGACTCTACTTCTCTCTTGATTTATTCCCTCAGTAAACATTGTAAACATGAGTTTATGTCTCAATCTCTAGTTTCAAGTCTTCTTCAATACAGCATGATGTTCATTTAGTACATTATGGTCCATTTAGAGTCACACAGACCATAAAGCAGGGGATGCTTTAGGGCGGGGCTACACGCTGATTGACAGGTCTCTACCAGAGACGTATAAGGCATCTACTTCACTCCTCAGTCCATATATGGTCACTTCCTGTTCACTGGTTGCAAAAAACAAGAAGAAACTAGTGAGTATATAAATCACAGTTTGTATCTCTGAATCTGTGCTGTAATCAAAGTACACTGAGTTTTCTTCTTTATTAATTTGAAACATTGCCAGGATAGTAAACTGTTTTCTCTTCCTGCCAGAAAAAAAAACTAGAATCTAAAACAAAAGAAATATCCATCTGGCTTCATCACGAGTTCAACTCTCCTCCTCCAGACTGAGACGAGAAGCAGAGGACAGAACAGCACCTTCAATACTTTACACTCTACTACATCTCAGAGGTACATATAGTACTTTATACAGTACTTCATCTCAGAGGTACATATCGTACTTTATACAGCACTTCATCTCAGAGGTACATGTTGTACTTTATACAGTACTACATCTCAGAGGTACATATAGTACTTTATACAGCACTTCATCTTAGAGGTACATGTTGTACTTTATACAGTACTACATCTCAGAGGTACATATAGTACTTTATATTGTACTTTATACAGTACTTCATCTCAGAGGTTCATATTGTACTTTATACAGTACTTCATCTCAGAGGTACATGTTGTACTTTATACTGATCAATCAACACTTAATCTTTTTAGCTGATGAATGTCTCAATAGTATTATCAGTTAAACTCAGGTTTCACAGTGTGGTATTAGTACTTTTACTGAAGTAAAGGATGTGAGTACCTCGTCTAAAGGCTGACCATTATTATTATTATCCTTATAGATATTATTTTGGTGACCTCGTGACCGACCTGTTGTTTACGTTGACGTAGCTCCGCCCTTTACCGCCCGCGTGCTGCTGACAGTCAGTGAGCTCAGTCACACGGAGACAGGAGCCTCGCGACCAGCTCACCTGTCACCACAGTAACCAACCGACCGACCGTTACCTAACGGACCACGTTAACTGAATCTGTAGCGCGAGGAGCAAACGGCTGACGGTGAGTAACCATGGCAGTAACGGCTAACGTTACGACCCAGTGACGTTGACGGCAGAGGTAAAGTGCGCTAGCTTATGAGGCAAACTGTCGTGCTACGATGTTATTGTTCCGTCCTTGTGAGGCTCCTGTGGCGTATGGTGTATTTGGTTACAGGTGTGTGTGTGCGTGTGTGTGTGTGTGTGTGCGCGCGCGCGCATTCGGGTCACTGTCGATATGCACGTTTCTCCGTAGTAACGGTTGCTATGCCTGCGCTGTCTGTCTGGAGCTAACATTAGCATCCAGGCTCATTAATTAGCTCATCTGCAAAGATTCCTGTGTGTGTGTGTGTGTGTGTGTGTGTGTGTGTGTGTGTGTGTGTGTGTGTGTGTGTGTGTGTGTGTGTGTGTGTGTGTGTGTGTGTGTGTGTGTGTGTGTGTGTGTGTGTGTGTGTGCGCGCGCGTGTGCGAATGCTTGAGTGTGTGTGTGTGTATGTATCTGTGTGTGTATGTCTGTGTGTGCGTGTGTTTGCTCGTGTATGTATCTGTGTGTATGTATGTTTGTGTGTGTGCGCGTGTGTGTGTGTATCGGTGTGTGTGTGTGTGTGTATGTGTGTGTATCTGTGTGTGTGTGTATGTATGTTTGTGTGTGCGCGTGTGTGTATCGGTGTGTGTGTGTGTGTGTGTGTATCGGGGTGTGTGTGTGTGTGTGTGTTTGTGTGTATCGGGGTGTGTGTGTGTGTGTATCTGTGTGTATGTACGTTTGTGTGTGTGTGTGCGCGTGTGTGTGTATCTGTGTGTATGTATGTTTGTGTGTGTGGTGTGTGTGTGTGTGTGTATCGGTGTGTGTGTGTGTATCGGTGTGTGGTGTGTGTGTTTCGGTGTGTGTATGTTTGTGTGTGTGTGTGTGTATCTGTGTGTATGTGTGTTTGCGTGTGCGTGCGTGTGTTTCGGTGTGTGTATGTTTGTGTGTGCGCGTGTGTGTGTGTGTGTGTGTGTGTGTGTGTGTGTGTGCGGTGTGTGTGTGTGTGTGTGTGAGTGTGTGTGTGTGTGTGTGTGGGCGAACAGCAGAGCATCAGTACTCAGTTCAGCTGCATTTTAAACAACCTCCGAGCTTATTTACTGTAAATGTTGATTTTTGTTTTTAATCGATTGATCATTTTCAATCAAATTCATTGAATCTGAAAAATGTCAAATAAAATATATTTATATATATTTTTTACTCATTTGTGCACAAAGACGATAT
This sequence comes from Melanostigma gelatinosum, assembly GCF_949748355.1. Taxonomy (NCBI): domain Eukaryota; kingdom Metazoa; phylum Chordata; class Actinopteri; order Perciformes; family Zoarcidae; genus Melanostigma; species Melanostigma gelatinosum. The sequence continues at coordinate 27,061,908 of NC_136641.1, read as the reverse complement.
TTAATATGAAGAGGGAAGCATTCGTTGTGATTGGTCCAACGGTTCTATCATCGTTTGTCGTTATTGTGCAACACAATCAAATGTAGCCGAGTCTGTTGAAGCTACGGAAGAAAATACATGAAAAAATACAATGTACTTCATGCAAAGTATCCGTCAGTTCAACGTTTTAAGATCTGTAACTTCACAGATAACACATACTTGTAGTCCTTGTAGTTTCTGAGACATTTTCTTATCAGACTAGATTTAGTCTTTGGTAACATGAGGTATAAAATATAAAAACAGTAGAGCCATGTGCCCAAAGACTAAATACCATATGATAAGAAGTGATAGGATACAAATACAACAATAACTAACGAGCCAGTGGGATGAATCACACCAGACAAAAAGTAGGTGTGTTTCACATGTTCAACATCCTTCTCTTGAATTTAAGAATTATCAATTATTATCAATTATGTTACAAAAAACATGTCTCTTTTGGGGGTTTTGAGGCAACTAAACATACATTTTCCTGTAATATTGTAAATTCTTTAAAGACATTAAAGACAAAACTGTTTCAGAATATTCATCACATAAATAATAAATGTAACCTAAATCATGATTAGTAAGAGGAAGCATCCAGACCTTCTTTCAATAATAATAATATATCATAAATGTATTCCAGAATGTCTATAATGCAATACTACGTCTTCAATCGGCCTGTTTTGCCGTTTATCTCCACTTAAATGTTTTCCCCAAAAGGCAACAACAGCTCTATGTGCTAACGTTAGCACCTGTTGCTAACGGCATACAGCTTAAAGTGTCCAGGTGGAACCCTCACTTGTGAACTTTGGTTCCACGTTAACATTCATTGACTTACATCCTGTGTATTCTGTGTACTTTGTGTATTCTGTGTATTCACATATCGTGACGATTAGATATGAACACATGAATCGTTAACAGCCGGCAGTCTTTCCTGTTATAATGGAACAGCTGCACCACATTGACTGTTGGGATCAATACACATATAAATACTGGTTTAGAGAGGAACTCAGGAAGCAGAATCAGGTGGTGAAGTGAAGTCAAAGCTTCATGTGTTAGAGCTGCATTCTCTCTAGTGTCCACCAGGGGGCGACTCCTCTGGTTGTATAGAAGTCTATAGAAAATGACTCTACTTCTCTCTTGATTTATTCCCTCAGTAAACATTGTAAACATGAGTTTATGTCTCAATCTCTAGTTTCAAGTCTTCTTCAATACAGCATGATGTTCATTTAGTACATTATGGTCCATTTAGAGTCACACAGACCATAAAGCACGCGGGTTGGGTACCAAAACTCAGTGCCAACATGGCACCGGTTCCTGTACGTCCGGTATCTACCGGACCGAAACGCAACGCAGATTTCGGTGCTTCCTTTCGGTGCCTGAGCCGATTGAAATACTTTTCTTACACTACTCTGATGACTCCGTCCTGGCAGCAGGACTCGGTCCTCCGCTCCTCACTCACAGTATTATTACAACGGGTACGTAGCGCTGCCGCTCATCAGCACAACAACACAGGCACGCCAAAGCTTCTTCTTCTTCTCCTCCTTTGAGGAGTACTGGCGGTTGGCAAACGACGAATTGGCGCATTACCGCCACCAACTGGTAAAATAAAATAAGTCATGAGACGTGTCGTATTTTGCCAGAGAAGGAAAATATGCTCATATTTCTGCAAAATAATTGCTGAAGTTTGAAGCTGCAGTGTGTGTACTGAGTGTGTGTGTGTTTTATATTTATTTATATTTATTTAAGTATCCTGTGAACTGTTAACTGTTAACATATTGTTCATAGTTAAAAAGTTTGAAGCTGTGGTTTGAAGCCAAGTGTTTTGTATTTATTTGTATTTATAGTATACTTTAAACAGTTAATATGTTGTTCAATTTGAAGAAAAACGTATCGGTTCAGGCAGCGTTTAGGCACCGGTATCGTTTTAAAAGTATCGTTTTAGCACCGGTATCGGAAAAAACCCAAACGATACCCAACCCTATAAAGCAGGGGATGCTTTCGGGGCGGGGCTACATGGTGATTGACAGGTCTCTACTACCTCGTACGATGAGTGTTCATGAACTGTTCTTACTGTTCGTCTTCATCTGTGTTGATGAGCTCCACAGAGTCAGATAGTCCAACAGGAAGCTGAGCATCCATCCAAATAACAGATAACACTGTTACCCAACCTGTCTGCCCACACACACACACACACACACACACACACACACACACTGATTGGACGACTGCCAATGAGAGATCACTGGCTGTTTCCATTAGATTCACACAGTTGGATAACACAGTTTGACACAGGTGGACGACCAGACAGACAGGTGGCAGAGCGAGATCATACAGTAGAAGCAAGTAGATTTTTTATTTTATTTTTGTTATGTGCAAATAATCTGTTCATTGGAGTGACAAAAGCCTTAAATGTCTGAAATTGCATGTATGTATTAAGTCTGGATCATTTAGATTTCAAACCATCCTAAACGTCTCTCTGTGCTCGACTAGCTGAGTCTAGATCACCGTCACAGCCAAATGTGACCAGAGACACTTCATTCCATTGAATCAGCTGTTTCTCTTATATTTAACACATGTAGCTGTGGAGTAAAGTGTCTTTTAGGCTAAACGTTTATTTTGTTGGCATTTACCTGTGTTACTACAGTTATTAGACTATTTTAAAGTAATAATATTGTGGAATTCTGTGGAAATCACTGACTCCGTATACGTGTCCGGTAGAGACCTGTCAATCACTGTAGCCCCGCCCTAAAGCATCCCCTGCTTTATGGTCTGTGTGACTCTAAATGGACCATAATGTACTAAATGAACATCATGCTGTATTGAAGAAGACTTGAAACTAGAGATTGAGACATAAACTCATGTTTACAATGTTTACTGAGGGAATAAATCAAGAGAGAAGTAGAGTCATTTTCTATAGACTTCTATACAACCAGAGGAGTCGCCCCCTGGTGGACACTAGAGAGAATGCAGCTTTAACACATGAAGCTTTGACTTCTTTCCATCATGTTTTCAGACATTTATAATAACAATCTGAGTCTATACTCCTTTAGGGGACGTATAGTGATGTTTACAAGTTACCCAGAGAGATTATATTACAGCCCGTTCAGCAGCTGCAGCCTTCTCCTTCAACACTGGACCAGCAAGACCAAAATCCAGACAGGTGTTACCTACCTGTCTCACACTCTACCCGTCTGTCCCCTCTGTGGTCTGGAAGGCGTCTTGTATCAGGCTGACTGTCAGTAAAGGTGTCCTATGATGGAGGAGCTTCATGACGTCCAGCTGACGGAGATCAAACCTCTCCTGACAGGACAGGTGAGGTGGGGGGGGCGGGGCTTAGCTGGGGTCTCTCACCTGTACACATGAATATATCTGAACGTTAAGTGATTAGAAGTAGTGCAGCAGGTGTTTTGAGACAGTAAACTGACTTCTAATCAGATTTATCTGCTGGAATGAATTCCTCTCGTGACGATGATGATGAAAGGATTTCTTCTGTCTCTTCAGAACGGGAGGAATCTCCAGGACTTTGACTGTCAGGTGAGTTCATCACACCTTTTCTTCTCCTTCTCCTGGAATCACAATCAGCCTAACCGTGTAGAAAGATGTGTTTATTATTGCTGTGTGTAATCGTAATCGTTTCAGAAAGTTAGGGTTTATCATGAAGTCGACCCGAATATATATCTAAATATGATATCAGAACCTGGTCACCGAACAGAATCAATATCAGTTCAAGTGTTTGAGTGTTTTCACCTCAGACAGACCTTTGTGATGAGGAACTACCTCTCTCCTCAAGACGCCAGACTCCATTCACGACAACACGTTACCTGATAGAACTCCGGAGGAGCCGGTCTGCACAACAACACCAACGGACCGCCCGGCGAGGCAGCAGCAGAATCACCGAGTGTTCTTTGAAGAGAGAATAGATCCGGTAAAGAGGAGAATATCTTCCGGTGTGAACTGAAACTGATGCAGATCCTGTTCGGTGTCTCACGGTCGTCCACAGCAGAACATCTCCGCAGTGAAACACAGCGCAGTGTGATGCGTTGCCCTCTCGATGTCAGAGCTGCGTTCAGCTGCAGTCGATCCAAGAGGTGTGACGATATTCACCTTTCACCAGAGACACGTCGTCTCCGTCAAAGCGACCGTCCGTCGCCACTTTACATGTTGATGTCTTCGTGGTCAATAATCAGAGCAGCACGTCTTCATACGTCTTCTCACGATGGAGACAAATGGCTGGAACGATCCCGTGAATGTGAGTGGAAACAAGCTGTGAAGCATCAGGCTGACGGCAGCTTGACCTCCATCAGCTCCACGCCGGTATCGATCAGCACTGACGTCTGTGCGCAGGTCAGTTTGGGTCAATGCCTCCGATCGGTTCTTTTCAATTCGAGCACAGAAGAAGAGCTCTCACCCTGTGAGCTCTTCTGAAGCTCTTTATTATCTGTCGGGGAAATCGAATAGACACCCGTATCAAAAGAATCCTTTGTGTGTGAAACACTTGTTTAAGTGCTGAGTGTCACTACAAGAGTGGTGCTTTATTACTTCATGTAATATCTCCCACATATTTTATTACATTTAACATTTTGAATAAAATCACAGTATGAGGAGAAGAACTGAAGGTGTTTCTGATCGGCTCTGTGAAGAATCACTGTCGTAGTATTTAATATCAAACAGTCTGAACAGAAAGTACCGACGGCAGCGTTTCAGGGACAGTTAAACCAACAGAGGAGAGGAATAAATCACAATGTTTTAGGTTCAATTCGTGGATTTACAAGAACAAAACTGATATTCGCTGAGATTAAAGTCGGACATTTATGAGAAAGAAAATCACAAATCTTCTTTTAGATTCTACAGTAAATTTTCTGGGTTTTTATCACAAATTTGTGATATTTTTTTGCCGTTAATTTGGATGAATATCATCCTTCGGACATTTACGATGACTTTGATTTGTACGCTTTACTTTTAACGTGACATCAGACAGTAAGTTAGACACTTTGTAATTAACAGGTGTCGGCACTAATTCTGTGTTTTTATAGCGTTACAATTTCATCTGCCCACATGAACAAACTTTACCTTGTTGTTGTTTACTGATTCACGTTAGCTTCTTTTAGCCGTTAGCCTCCTCCTCCTTGTTGCTGCGTTGACACGTGTTCAAAGACAATAGGACACGAGAGACTTTCTGATTTTGTAGACACTTATTGAGGAAGTGGAAACGTCAATATTTCAGTTAGTGTTGACAACGCAGCTTTAACAAGGACACAGAACTATAGCTGGGGTAACAGTCAGTCAGTCAGTCAGTCAATCAATCAATCAATCAATCAATCAATCAATCAATCAGTCAGTCAATCAGCCTTTATGGAGCACCTCTCAAGCAATGCAATTTAAAGTAGTTTACAAATGATTGACGAGACTGAAACAGGACAAACATCGAGAGAAGAAGAAGAGACTAGTGCACCGAATTAAGTTCAGAAAAATGAATAAAATGCAACACAGAATACATTGATAACAACATTGGTAAAACAGTAGAAAAGTCAAATTATAATATGTATAAAAACTACAACCACAGCATAAACCGCCAGTAGAGAGTGTATAAAAGCAGACGTAACATAAAGTGGTGGAAGAAGGTCGAACAGGTGATTGGCTGTTTACACCTGAAGACCTTTCTCCTCTCAGCCAATGGCTGTAGAGATTCCCTCTCCACTGAGCTGCAGGACGGATGAGCTCAATGTCTTTCTGTCTCTGCTGAACTCTTCCACATGTTCTCTCTCTCCGTCTCTGTTGATCAATCCTCTTCCTCTCCTCCTCCTCCTCCTCCTCCTCTGTCAGGATGTCTGACTCTCCTGTTCTTTAGGAGTTAGGCTGGTGAGTGTAGCCAGTTAGCTTCTCGTTCATGAGCCCGAGGCACGCTTCACCAGCTCAAGCAGCTCTCACAGGGGTCGGCCTGTTAGCGCGTTAGCTCGTGAGTTAGCCTGCTCATCTCTTTGCTGACCTGCTGTTAGCTGCTTTACTTCCATGTGTTGTGCTTCAGTTGTATGATGGAGAGACAATAAACAGTCAAAGTTCATTCATAACGCTTTCCATTAAAGCACGTTTCATTCCCCAGAGAAAGATGTAAAAAGTCTTTTGTTTTGTACCAATTTAAAGATATTTTACAAAAGAGAAGGAAAAAGAAAGAACACAACAAAGTGGGGAATGCACCTTCTGACCGTCTTAATGTCCACAATGTCCTTTAGGTTTGTTTAAGAAGTCAAACACCCAGGGACGTGTTACAGGAACGAACACGTTCCATACAAACATGTTCAGGTAGGAAACGTGGTAACGAGCTACCTGTGTCAACACGTTTCCACCTGTAACCAGATAAATATGCGTGTTTCATGGTGCGTTCAGGTGCTCCTGGGATGGTCCCGAGCTTTCAGTCGTAATGTGGAAACAACAAAGGAGATTCATGTTGTTTTTTGAAACTATTTGAAGCTTCAAATTCATGATTTTGTCCCAGACTTGTTGCTTTAGATAACTAAAATCACGATTGTGAGCAAAAACACCTGGATTTTCCCAATCGGGAGCTAAGTTTTCCCATTATTCCGGCACCACCTGAAGGCACCATAACCACACGGCCTCAGATCGGTGACCACATGACATCATATGTGATTAATAAAGAAGTTGAACAAGACTGAAACGTCCCATGATGATGATGATGATGATGTGGTGCATTCAAGTGCACATTCATTGTCTGAAATACAAACATCTGGTAAAACCATTGCTCCTTCAAGCTGTTCTTGTTTTATTTACTCGTGTTAAAATTGACGTTTGGAGTTAGTTCACCCTCGAGCCTCCTGCTGCTGCGTGACGGGATGATGTTCATCTGTTGTTGTTGTTGTTGTATTCAGGAGCACGACGTGGAGACGTCCCACGGTGTGCTGCAC
>NC_136641.1:27037467-27049967 GCF_949748355.1 Melanostigma gelatinosum | reverse complement strand
GCAGTGACATTACCCAGCAGGCTGTGCTGCATGCCAACACACCTCGGCTCCGTTCACACTGCAGAATCATATCTGTTCATAGTTCTGAACTTCTCATATTTATATATGTATGTGTGTATATGTATAAATATATATACACACATCTGTGGGTTCAAACTCACGTCCCACAATAACATGAGATGAAAACAATATCAGAAGACATCAAACAATAAGTGTAGCTTGTGTTTAGAACATGTCCCGTCTTTATCTCGCTGTCATCGACTCACAGAACACGAAGAGTCAACCAAGCAGCAGCTCTGTGTGCTCGGAGGTAAAGTCACGCACTTTGGTGGCTTTGAATGTATGCACTTGTATGTATATGATGATTTTGATTCAGTTTTAAAATGTTTTCCGTTTTTAGAAGTTTTAGATTTGGGTTAATTTAGTTTAATGACATCAGTTCCTCTTCAGAAAGGTCTGTCTGACAGCAAAGTATATTAAATACAGCGTTCACTGAAACTGATATCGATGTATTTGATGTATTTAGGTCTCTAAAATACATCCACAGCAGTACATTACTGTGTCCTGTGTGTTTCTACTGTGGTAGTAATACACTGACTAAGTAGAAGTACCTCATAAAACATCTCTGCTGTCACTTTAAAAACGTTTGTAGCTTCAGTGAGAACGGAGCCTCACAATCACCGTCATCAGATTTGAATCTCAGATTCAAATCAGCCCGTGCTGGTTGGACAGTGAACACAACACACACACACGCACACACACACACACATGATGTTTCCTGTCACTAACTCTGCCCCCCCACCCCCCCCTCAGTGCCCACAGCTGGTATGACCCGGCTGGTCCGCTCCAGGACTCACTCGGCCTCCAGCATCGGCTCCTCGGACGGCGTCCGTAGCCGCAGTACCACCGGCGCACTGCCAGAGGGCGCTGCTACCTCCACCATCCCGGGGCTCACGGCGGACCACGCCATCGAGATGACCGCGTAGGACTTCTTCCTGCTGTGTTTCTCTCTCTTTACTCTTCGGTTCTTAACTCACATCTAGCATCGTGTAAAAGTAGAGACACACCTTTTAACTTTTTCTGTCGATCCGGCCGCTGTCGTTAGCGGCTCGGTGTCGGCCATTTTGGCTCCTGTGCTCTTTAGGACGCTGGTGTTGGTTCTTCTTCTTCTCCCTCTAACCGTACATGGAGACCAGCTGGTTCTTATTTACATACAGTCGTGTCTTATTTCTTCAGTAGACTGTTTTCAGACCGGTTCCTTCTTTTTTATGATTACTCTTATTATAATCTTCTTATTATTTAGTTGTGGCGTTATGTTGTTGGTGTTGCTGTGAAGCGCGTTACTGAAACTCTTTCTTCCTACACATTAAATAACAGAAACTTTAAGGGAACCTCAACAATATATCGGTGAACTTTTAAAATCTGTTATGTCGCTTTTATGGAAGCCCAGAGAGGCAAGTGAGAAAAAACAAAAACAATTTTCTAATGACTTCAGAATGAGAGAACGGTTGAGCTAGCATTACTTTTTTAAGCTCGCGTGTTTGGGAGGTAAAGTTGTTTTGTTGTTTGTTGTTGTCATACTAACTACGGCCACAAGAGGCTGATGTGAATGATGTGCATGATGAGCATGTTTTAATTACAGTTTTAATGTTACATAACTTGCTAACAGACGATACATTTACTTTGTGTTTAGATTATATGGAGAAATTAAAACTCATCTGGAGAAAACATGACCGCTTTTAGTCTTAATTAGAACAAAGTAGTGATTCACTTCAGCCTCTTGTGGCCAAAATGAGTATTACAACAACAAACACTAAGACTTTTACCTTTTACATTTCAAAAACACGACAAAAAAACTATTTAAAATCAGACTTTCGAAACATATTCGCATATTGTTATTTTCTTTGCAACTTGGCTGTCGGGGCTTCCGTACTCTCCGACCCTGGAACGTCTGACAGACATTTATGAGTTGACAGACAAATCTTGAAGATCTTTGTCATGTGGTTCGGACTTCAGAGGTGATTCATGAAACTAAAAATCATTTACAGATTTGAACGTCTTCCTCTGATGGGGACCCGTCACCCTCTCGTGTTCCTCTTCCGTTACCGTACGTGTTATTATCGGTCGAGCCCGTCGGCAGCATGCTCGTTGTGGCATGCGGTGTTTCTAATGTGGTGTTGAGTTTAGTGAGGAACTGAGATGTTGATCAGCTCCACGTGACATTAATCCAACAGTTAGAGCGTCAGTTGTTTGTTCAGCAGGCTCGTTGATTATTGATTATCAGACGGACTGATGAGCTCCTATATGACATAGATTTTTGATGAATTGCACTTTAGGCTTTGTCAATGAATGATGATGTATATTTATACATTGATTATGGAGCAACTGAGATTTAAGTTCTTCTGATGATTCTTGTAAATGTGACTTTAATCTAAACTTTTCTCTGAATATCACCTTTTCTTTCGTACAATAACTTCAATGCTCCGTCGTATATGAGGATTTATAGTTTTTCTGACCTCTCCGTAAAACAAAGTTCACGTTATAAACTCTGGTTCAAACATGCAGTTCTTTTATTCTATACACACACATATATACATACACACTAACTATGACGTCTGTTACTGTTCTTAATATTTATTACGAGTATTACTTTTTGAGATTTGTACTGACAGTAGCCATTTCGGAGGTTTGTTCATGACTTTGAATGTAAACAAGGTTTGTAATGAAATAAAGCTCGTTGATCCTGAACGCTCGTCTGACCCCAATGTTCTGCAGTGTTCACTACTGATACTACCGTGTACTAATACTGTGTTTACCTCAGGAAGATGTGTATTATAGGGTTACTGTGAAAGCAGCAGTTCACTGTTACGCAATATCAGCAGTCCTCTATACTTACGGGGACAATTAATTAATTAGTAAACTTCAAAAAACGACATTAACACCAATCAATGAAAAGATGACTTATTGTAGTTTTTACATTATCTTTGAACAGAAACTAACTTTAATGTTCAGATCGTGGTCCGTTACCCACAGAAGAGTCCAGCGCTGTCGGGGTTAACGGATCAGCTGACAGCAGGGGGCGTCGTCTTACTGCAGAGTCGACCAATCAGACCGGCCATCTGCAGCAGAGAGTTCACGCCTTCAGACACACGCATGTGAGTGTACCCGATCTCCTACAGGACACACGAAGTACTGCAGGTTAATACAGAGTACTACAGGACACACGAAGTACTGCAGGTTAATACAGAGTACTACAGGACACACAAAGTACTGCAGGTTAATACAGAGTACTACAGGACACACAAAGTACTGCAGGTTAATACAGAGTACTACAGGACACACAAAGTACTGCAGGTTAATACAGAGTACTACAGGACACACAAAGTACTGCAGGTTAATACAGAGTACTACAGGACACACAAAGTACTACAGGACACACAGAGTACTGCAGGTTAATATACAGTACCACATAATCAGGTGAGAGGACGAGTTTGGTGAGCTCCGGCTCACCTTGATGAAGTCCAGTTTGAGGTACTCGGCCATGTGGACGGTCTTGCAGACCCTGAAGATGTTCCCGATGATGTCCTCCGGAGAGTAGCCCAGCGCCCACAGCTGCTCCACCACCTTGTAGGCCTGGTCCACGTTTCCGTCCACGCAGTGTCCCAGCATGCCTTTCACCAGCAGCGGGTGGGGCTCGTCGCACACTTTGAACACGTTCTCGCTGTTGACGTAGCCGAAGCCGGAGTTGGTGGACTGCAGGTTGTTCAGCGCCTGGAGAAACAGATTTAGTGTTGATGGAGCAGCTACATCGTTAGCGTAGCCTCGCTCACGTAGATCCAGACTCAGACAGAAAACAAGCTTTCTAAAAGATATCTGCCTCCCCTGTCTGTCTCACGCACCCCCTGTCTCTGTCTCACGCCCCCCCTGTCTCTGTCTCACGCACCCCCTGTCTCTGTCTCACGCACCCCCTGTCTCTGTCTCACGCCCCCCCTGTCTCACGTCTCCCCTGTCTCATGCCTCACGTCTCATGCCTCCCCTGTCTGCCTCTCATGTCTCCCATCTCACGTCTCATGCCTCCCCTGTCTCATGCATCCCCTGTCTCTGTCTCTTGCCTCCCCTGTCCTCTTGCCTCCCCTGTCTCTGTCTCTTGCCTCCCCTGTCTCATGCCTCCCCTGTCTCTTGCCTCCCCTGTCTCTCTGTCTCTTGCCTCCCCTGTCTCATGCCTCCCCTGTCTCCCCTGTCTCATGCATCCCCTGTCTCTTGCCTCCCCTGTCTCATGCCTCCCCTGTCTCTTGCCTCCCCTGTCTCATGTCCTCCCCTGTCTCACCTGTCTCATCTGTCTCCTGCCTCACGTCTCATGCCTCCCCTGTCTCACTTGTCCCATGTCCTCACCTGTCTCATGCCTCTCACGTCTCATCAGTCTCATGCCTCCCCTGTCTCTCTGTCTCATGCCTCCCCTGTCTCTCTGTCTCATGCCTCCCCTGTCTCTCTGTCTCTTGCCTCCCCTGTCTCTCTGTCTCTTGCCTCCCCTGTCTCTCTGTCTCTTGCCTCCCCTGTCTCTTGCCTCATCTGTCTCATGCCTCATCTGTCTCATGCCTCCCCTGTCTCACCTGTCTCATGCCTCCCCTGTCTCTTGCCTCCCCTGTCTCATGTCCTCCCCTGTCTCACCTGTCTCATCTGTCTCCTGCCTCACGTCTCATGCCTCCCCTGTCTCACTTGTCCCATGTCCTCACCTGTCTCATGCCTCTCACGTCTCATCAGTCTCATGCCTCCCCTGTCTCTCTGTCTCATGCCTCCCCTGTCTCTCTGTCTCATGCCTCCCCTGTCTCTCTGTCTCTTGCCTCCCCTGTCTCTCTGTCTCTTGCCTCCCCTGTCTCTCTGTCTCTTGCCTCCCCTGTCTCTCTGTCTCTTGCCTCCCCTGTCTCATGCCTCATCTGTCTCATGCCTCCCCTGTCTCTCTGTCTCATGCCTCCCCTGTCTCTCTGTCTCACGCCTCCCCTGTCTCACGCCTCCCCTGTCTCATGTCCTCCCCTGTCTCACGCCTCCGCTGTCTCATCTGTCTCCTGCCTCACGTCTCATGCCTCCCCTGTCTCACTTGTCCCATGTCCTCACCTGTCTCATGCCTCTCACGTCTCATCAGTCTCATGCCTCCCCTGTCTCTGTCTCATGCCTCCCCTGTCTCTCTGTCTCATGCCTCCCCTGTCTCTCTGTCTCTTGCCTCATCTGTCTCATGCCTCATCTGTCTCATGCCTACCCTGTCTCACCTGTCTCATGCCTCCCCTGTCTCTCTGTCTCATGCCTCCCCTGTCTCTCTGTCTCTTGCCTCATCTGTCTCATGCCCCCCCTGTCTCACGTCTCACCTGTCTCATGCCTCTCATGTCTCCCTGTCTCATGTCCTCCCCTGTCTCACGCCTCCCCTGTCTCATGCCCCCCCTGTCTCATGCCTCCCCTGTCTCTCTGTCTCACGCCTCCCCTGTCTCACGCCTCCCCTGTCTCACGCCCCCCCTGTCTCATGCCCCCCCTGTCTCACGTCTCACCTGTCTCATGTCTCCCTGAGCGGTGAAGATGACGGCCTCCAGCCCGTCGTCAGACGCTGCCAGCTGTTCTCTCTCCACGACGTCCTGCAGCCGGCTCAGGATCTGTCCGTCCGTCAGCTTAGAGTATCTCAGCACGGCGCAGCGCGACTGGATCGGCTCGATGATCTTGTCCGAGGCGTTGCAGGCGAGAGCGAAGCGGGTCGTCTTCGAGTAGATCTCCATGATCCGCCTCAGGGCCTGTTGAGCTCCGTCCGTCATGCTGGAGGAAGGAGGACAAAAGGACGGAGACACCAGAGGAGACATTTAGTGTCCTCAGAGGAACGGTTTGAACGTCACATTCAGAACATGTTTGATGAGGACGCTTTCAAACTTTCTCTTTATACATCTCAGGTGTTATCTATAGGAATGTTATTCAGTCTCTATCCACAACTCAAAAATATTTAGTTTAGTGTCACAGAGGAGGAAGGAACCAGAAGAAATTCACATTTAAGAAGCTGGAATCAGAGAATTGTGACTTCTTAAAATGAATCAAAGTCTCTCTGTCTGTCCCTCCCTCTATTGTATTGGGCCAGGATCAATTATAACCTCCTCCTCTTCTGTTTCTAGTCTCTGATCATGTTTCATTGTAAACAACCAATCAGTGTTTAAACAAACAGGAGGAGAGCTAGTAACGTTAGCAGCACCGCTAACGGCTAACCAACAGGAGGAGAGCGAGTAACGTTAGCAGCACCGCTAACGGCTAACCAACAGGAGGAGAGCTAGTAACGTTAGCAGCACCGCTAACGGCTAACCAACAGGAGGAGAGCTAGTAACGTTAGCAGCACCGCTAACGGCTAACCAACAGGAGGAGAGCGAGTAACGTTAGCAGCACCGCTAACGGCTAACCAACAGGAGGAGAGCTAGTAGCGTTAGCAGCACCGCTAACGGCTAACCAACGGAGGTTCACTTCAGTTACACTATGATGCCTTCAGGCTCTGCTCAGTGAACATGAGTTCTGGCTGAAGGTTCATTATAACGTTATCATGATGTGTTCACATGTCATCTGTAAAATGTAGTTTTGGTGATAAACTTGAATAAATCCAGTAGTTTGAAGGAGATGTTTTCACATAAATATAAATAGATATTGGAGATGAATTATGAGCCGTCTAACTTCCGAACACATAAAAAGCCTGGTTCCCTGGTTCTAAAGTTCTCTGGTTCCCTCTGCTTCTAAAGTTCCTCCTGTGGTCTCACCTGTCGGCTTCGTCCAGGATGATGATCTTGTGTCGTCCTTTAGGCAGCGTCACTTTCTGCTGAGCGAACATCTTGATCTTGTTCCTCACCACGTCGATCCCTCTGCAGACGAGGTCACATTCATCAACCACCAATAACCTGAGGTCCAGGTCCACGTCCTGGTGTCTGAACATCGTCGTGTTTTTATATTTATTCATGTCTCACCTCTCGTTGGAGGCGTTGAGCTCCAGCACGGCGTCCTTCATGGAGGCTCCCAGCAGAGCTCTGGACAAACACAGGATGCTGGTGGTCTTTCCTGTTCCTGGAGGACCTGGATCACACAAGGTATTGTTATTATTATTATTATTGTTATTATTATTATTATATTACATATATATATAATATATTATTCCTCACTGATAAAAGTCCAGATTACACTATTCTACCAGAATAAGCTGCTTTATAGGATATGCTTATAACAACCAAAAAACACACGTCTTCTGCTTATTTTCAGTTCAGTGGAAGAAAGTAACTGAGTACATTTACTCAAGTACTGTATACAATACAGAGTATTTCCATTGTCTTGTACTTTTTACTGCACTAACTGTAACTTTGCAGATTTAGATTATTAATACAAAATATAAATAGTTTACTGAGTTGGTAAAATCACAATAAACAAAGTGATACTAGCTACTAGAAGTACACTGTTAATGTGTACACATGTACACAGTATTTATCTGTTGCTTGTAAATTAGATTATGGTGCATATTAATGTAGAAATACACATGTGTGTTTTTATTCATTCTTCAATAAAAGGAGTCATTTGATTAGTTGACCAGAATATGACAATATTTATTAGAAATAAAATACTAATTACAAAAATATGATGATGTATTACTGTAGACTATAAACAAGCTGCAACAATAAAGCGATGAACACAAATGCATCAATAATTATGAAACATTATTATATTATATAATGAGTACTTTTACTATTTGTGCTTAAGATAATAATTTTACTCGAGTGTGATTTTCAATGCTTGTACTTTTAGTAAAGTATTCCTACACTTGTGGTATTACTACTTTAACTGAAGTAAAAGTACTTCTGAACACCCTTTACTTAAGTTGAATGTGTCAGGATAATGAATGAAAGTATAAAGTAAACTAGTTGAGTCCTTTCGGTCCTCACTGACCTGCGATGATGACGTTGGGTACGTTTCCCTCTCGCGCGAACACCTCGAGCCGGCTCACGGTCTCCTCGTTCCCGACGATCTCGCTGAGTTTCGTCGGTCGGTACTTCTCAACCCAGGGCAGCTCGTAATGGCCGCCGGAGCTTTTAACCGACGCTTCTCCAGCTCCCGTGTCCGCCTTCTGCCCGCTCTCTGTCGGTTCTTTCTGCTCACATTCAGGCTCCATCATCTCCACCTCCATGTTTGTTTCTGTCTGTCAGAGCCCGCGAAGAACTTTTTCTTCTTCCCCCCCCTGACAACCGCGTTCAGCAAACACTGACGCCTCATTGGCCGGAGCGTTTCTTCTTCTTCTTTTTTGAGGTTTATTGGCGGTTGGCAAACAATGAATTAGTGCATTACCGCTACCAACTGGTCTGGAGTGTGGATCAGGATGTCGTATAGTGTAGTATAAAATAAAATAAAATAAAATGAACATATATATTATCCCCTGGCATTATGTTTAATTATTTTATTTTTTATTTTATTGTGATTGATTGATACGAGTTATATGTCTTAGTATTAGATTGTCCACAACATAGAAATTATTTCAAGCTAATTCATGCAAACCCCACTAATTTTAATACGTTTTGGTATGAATCTTGGTTGTATTGGAAATATATGAAATTAAAAGCTGCAAAAGAAAGTAGAGGCAGAAGACTGTTTAACGAATAGTGCTTGAATTTACTAACCTTTAATTTAAATTGAACACCATTTATATTTATTTATTTATAACAATGTTTATTTTATTAACTACAATGTGTATACTTTAATTTACTTTCTTATTTGTTGTTGTTTTATTTGAGGTAGTTTATAAGATATTTGATATATATTTTACTACTCAGACACATAAGGACTTTCACACAATGTTAAACCTGCCTTGTTTGTAAATTCATTATTATTCATCATCAGTATTTTTACTAAAGTAAAGGATCTAAATACTCCACCAGTAATAAGCATGTTAAATATGGATATTAATGTTTTTAATACATGTTTTCAGATGAAAGACGCCCCCTAGTGTAGTTACCATGGATGTATACATTTGCTTTTTAATTATCATTTATTTTATCTTGAAATTACGAATTTATTTTCTTATCAATTATTTATGTATTTATTTTGACCATGGATGTATATTTTTTTTATTAGCATTTATTTATGTATGTATTATTTATTTGACCATGAATGTATTATTTATTTATTTTAACTGTGGATTTATAATTGTTTTAAACATTTTATTATCATTTTTTCATTATTATTTTTTTTTACCATGGATGAATAGAGAGAACCGAGATACGGATGTAGCGCGCGGAGGCCTCAGACCGGAAGTCGTCATCGCCCTACTCTGAACCACTTCCTACTTCCGCAAACACAACAGCTCCGTGTAGTTTCCCTGTTTTATCGGTTGATCAATGCGGTGGTTGACTTCTGCCTTTCTTTACTCTATTTACATATTCTAACAGTTCTGACATTTAATGAGTGATTGATTTAAAAAACGTCATGACGGCCAACAGCCGCTGTTCCGCCGCCGAGCCTCCGGGCCTGGAGACCCAGCGGCGGGAGATCGAGTCTCTGCTGCGGGAGTGTGAGCTCCGCGCTGGGGACAGTTGGTGAGAGTCACAGACACACACACGCACAGTGACAGGGCTAGCTGTTAGCATCACACGGCTAACTGTTACCTAACGGCTATTAACGGTTATCAACGACAGAGTCGAGTCGCCACGTCTCGTAGGTGTGAGATTGTTGGGGCCGTTTTTAACGGCTCTGTTCTATGTTAGCTCGCGCTAACCAGACAGACAGACGTCGGTAACTGACTGTTAGCACATCGATGCTAATGCTAGCCTGTCAACCAGTTTGGGATGAGACGTTCAGGGTTGACTCGTAAACTTCCACTTTTGTTTTTTTTTATGTATGTCACGTTATATTATCCCCTGGCATTCCGTTTATTCAGTTGTTTTAAACTTTATTGTGATTGATTGATATCACTTATATGTATTTGATTGTCTATAATATATAAATTATTTCAAGCTAATTTATGCAAACCCCATTCATTTGAATACGTTTTGTTATGAATCTGGGTTATAGTGGAAATCTCTGAAATTAAAAGCTGCAAAATTCGTCCCAAATGTATTCCTCTTAACGTTTCACATTAAGAGGTGAAGGCAGAGATGAAAGAAGTATTCTGAACCTTTACTGTAGTACAAGTACTTACACGTCCCTGTAGAAATACTACACTACAAGTAGAAGGGTTATAAATGGATAAAAGATGATTTCGTTAAAAAATATCATAGAAGTGTGATCTCTTGTCTTTAAACGTGATGCTGATTTTTGTCCTAATTAAGAACAGAATATATATTCTGCAGTGTAAACATGACCAGGCAGGTTTCTATTGTCTCCTCTATTCTTTCTTTTTCCTTCGCTTTCTTTTGTTTTCTGTTCACCATCAACACTTTTATGAATCACAGAATAAACACCTCTGTACATTTACTTTATGTGAGCACGGTGTTATAGATGATACAAGGTGTTCTTTATAACAGTCTGACAAGGTCATAATAATAATGAGGTCCAGAACGGAGGAAAGAAGTCTTCTGACTCAGACTCTCAGTGAAATGAAGTGAAACTAAAACTAAAGTGCTTTAGGTTGGATCTGTGGACCAGCTGTGCGTCTCTGTGACGGTTTGCCTGTTTGTGTATAAAAAGCTGCTCGTCTTCATGTTTGAGTCTCAAGAGACGGATGAAATCCAAACTAAAGTAAATGAAAACACTGATGCTGAGGAGGAGGAGGTGGTGGTGGTGGTGTTGTTGTGGTCAAATAGTTTGGACTCGTGTTGTTGTGTACATGAGGGTTAGCCTCTGTGGAGTCCAGCTGAAATGATTTGTCTATTAATTGATAAGCTGAACATTAGAGTTCGGTAATCGTTAAACCACAAAGTGTTTTTTAAATCCACACCTGCAGCTGTTTGTGGGAATTGATTTGTTGTTAAAGATATTTTTGAAGTTGAGTATTATCAGTTGTACTCTGTCTCATTTTATCATAAACAAAAAGACCGCATGTTGACTTTGGGCTTTAGGAAATCGTAACGGACATTTTGCAGACTAATTTCTGACGTTTTATTGACCAGTAATTAATACAAAATAGATTGAAGGACAATGAAAAGAACAGTGAGCTGCAGCCCTGAATCCATGGAGGAGTCATGAATGCATAAAAATATCAGTTTTTGAATTAAATGTGAAACAAATGGAACTTCATCGTGATACAAACATTCTATTAAAATCCCAAATGAGTGTAAGTTGGTCCTGCTCATTGATGTGGAACATGAAGACCAAAGGCCTAAGCCTTCATACATACACAGTATATTATCACTACATCGCCAAACACGACTGACAGGATGCACAGCGTCACATTCATCAGCTGGAAGGTTTCCTGCTCTGGTTTGAGTTCAGTGTTGGTGAAGCCGTCGGTACAACAGGTTGATATCAGGCTGAGCCATAACGAGATCACCAGCACGCTGCTGCAGACTCGGGCTGCTGTCGTTATTCATTCATCGCTTTCTTTGTTGTTTGTTACAGAAAGTTTATTTAAATGGTGAAAAGAGAGACATCTTCTTTGAGCCTCGTGTTGTCCAAAGACATTTGATTTAAAATGATACAGAACCACACAATGCTTCACTTTGGTGCTCTCTGAATGACTCATCAATCTACAGTGTTAATAGTTTAATGCTGATCTTTGTAATAATTATCCTGTCGATCACACCGTTGAGAGACAACAGGTCGTTGTGTGAGTGTGGTATTAATGTGTGTGTGTGCTTGTGTGTGCTTGTGTGTGTGTGCTGCAGGTACGTGATGGAGCGTCGTTGGTATGAACAGTGGAAGGAGTTCGTGGAGACCGGAGACCAGAACTCGTCTTCCTTCCCCGGACAGATCGACAACACTGAGCTGTTTGAGGGTCAGTGAACGCCTCATGATGTCATCACCTGACAAACGGCACTCCTTAACTTTCCTTCTTCCTTCTCTCTTCTATCCCTAAAAACAGCACTTCAAACCAACTATTTTCTACAATTAGGATAATCTATGGAAGCCCTGAGAGGCAAGAATCCAGGAGTCTGATTCAAGATGTTTCTTCTTCTGTGTTTATGACTTAAGAACAGGTGAAAATACATTCTGCCAGGGCAACATATTCTAAGTTCCTTAAATCAATTTTCATCTTTGAAAACAGGATCAAGTGTTTGTTGTTGTAATACTCCTTTCAGCCACAAGAGGCTGAAGCGCTCCACTACCTCATGTTCTAAACAGAACCAAAGCTTCATGTGTTCCTCACGACCGATTAGAGACGATTTAAAACACAGTTACACCAAAAGAAAGACGACAACACACAATATATTTATTAAACTCTATTTTACATATATATCGCCTCACAAATCACACATTTACAATCTGTACGACACAACGGTGTGTTCACACATAACGCGGCGTTACTCGCGGGACCATTTGTGGTTATTTGTGCTAGCCGCGCCGGAGAGGGGGCGTGG
>NC_136641.1:27027467-27032467 GCF_949748355.1 Melanostigma gelatinosum | reverse complement strand
TGTATATTGTAATATGATGCAACATGTTATAATGTGATGTATATTGTAATATGATGCAACATGTTATAATGTGATGTATATTGTAATATGATGCAACATGTTATAATGTGATGTATATTATAATATGATGCAACATGTTATAATGTGATGTATATTGTAATATGATGCAACATGTTATAATGTGATGTATATTATAATATGATGCAACATGTTATAATGTGATGTATATTGTAATATGATGCAACATGTTATAATGTGATGTATATTGTAATATGATGCAACATGTTATAATGTGATGTATATTGTAATATGATGCAACATGTTATAATGTGATGTATATTGTAATATGATGCAACATGTTATAATGTGATGTATATTGTAATATGATGCAACATGTTATAATGTGATGTATATTATAATATGATGCAACATGTTATAATGTGATGTATATTGTAATATGATGCAACATTATAATGTGATGTATATTGTAATATGATGCAACATTATAATGTGATGTATATTATAATATGATGCAACATGTTATAATGTGATGTATATTGTAATATGATGCAACATGTTATAATGTGATGTATATTATAATATGATGCAACATGTTATAATGTGATGTATATTGTAATATGATGCAACATTATAATGTGATGTATATTGTAATATGATGCAACATGTTATAATGTGATGTATATTATAATATGATGCAACATGTTATAATGTGATGTATATTATAATATGATGCAACATTATAATGTGATGTATATTATAATATGATGCAACATGTTATAATGTGATGTATATTGTAATATGATGCAACATGTTATAATGTGATGTATATTGTAATATGATGCAACATTATAATGTGATGTATATTATAATATGATGCAACATGTTATAATGTGATGTATATTATAATATGATGCAACATGTAATGTGATGTATATTATAATATGATGCAACATGTTATAATGTGATGTATATTATAATATGATGCAACATGTAATGTGATGTATATTATAATATGATGCAACATGTTATAATGTGATGTATATTATAATATGATGCAACATGTTATAATGTGATGTATATTGTAATATGATGCAACATGTTATAATGTGATGTATATTATAATATGATGCAACATGTTATAATGTGATGTATATTATAATATGATGCAACATGTTATAATGTGATGTATATTATAATATGATGCAACATGTTGTAATGTGATGTATATTATAATATGATGCAACATGTTATAATGTGATGTATATTATAATATGATGCAACATGTTATAATGTGATGTATATTATAATATGATGGTGATCATTCAGTAACGTTCTCAAAGTCACATGAGAGTTCCTGTGACTCGTCTGTTTACAACTAACTGTGTGTGTGTATGTCTCTCTCTGTCTCTCACTCTCTGTCTCTGTCTCTCTCTCTGTCTCTCTCGCTGTCTCTCTCGCTGTCTCTCTCGCTGTCTCTCTCTCTCTCTCTCTCGCTCTCTCTCTCTCTCTCTGTCTCTCTGTCTCGCTCTCTCTGTCTCTGTCTCTCTCTCTCTCTCTCTCTCTCTGTCTCTCTCTCTCAGACGGTGATCATGGAAACGAGGAATGCTGATGGTACTTGGCCGAGCTCCAGACCTCAGATCATGTAAGAAGACTGTCTGTCATTGGTCTTTAATGCTCCTCCTGTCTCTTCCTCCTCCTGTTTGTTCCTCCTCTTCCTCCTCCTGTTTGTTCCTCCTCTTCCTCCTCCTGTTTGTTCCTCCTCTTCCTCCTGTTTATTCCTCCTCTTCCTCCTCCTGTTTGTTCCTCCTCTTCCTCCTGTTTGTTCCTCCTCTTCCTCCTGTTTATTCCTCCTCTTCCTCCTCCTGTTTGTTCCTCCTCTTCCTCCTGTTTATTCCTCCTCTTCCTCCTCCTGTTTGTTCCTCCTCTTCCTCCTGTTTATTCCTCCTCTTCCTCCTCCTGTTTGTTCCTCCTCTTCCTCCTGTTTGTTCCTCCTCTTCCTCCTGTTTATTCCTCCTCTTCCTCCTCCTGTTTGTTCCTCCTCTTCCTCCTGTTTATTCCTCCTCTTCCTCCTCCTGTTTATTCCTCCTCTTCCTCCTCCTGTTTGTTCCTCCTCTTCCTCCTGTTTGTTCCTCCTCTTCCTCCTGTTTATTCCTCCTCTTCCTCCTCCTGTTTGTTCCTCCTCTTCCTCCTGTGTATTCCTCCTCTTCCTCCTGTTTATTCCTCCTCTTCCTCTTCCTGTTTGTTCCTCCTCTTCCTGTTTGTTCCTCCTCTTCCTCCTCCTGTTTGTTCCTCCTCTTCCTCGTCGCTCCTCTTTGCTGTTCGTCCACTTCATTTCAACCCTCCTCCTCCTCCTCCTCCTCCTCCTCCTCCTCCTCCTCATGTGAACGCTCCGTAGAGCTGATCTGAACTCAGTCTCACTCTCTGCTCTGAACCTTCAGGAGGAACTCTGTGGAGGATCAGGACTCATATCGAGGACAACCGGGAGTCTGTGGCCTCACCAACCTGGGAAACACCTGCTTCATGAACTCTGCTCTGCAGGTAACACACACGCACACGCATACACACACACACACACACGCACACGCATACACACACGCACACGCATGCACACGCACACAAGTTCGCATCTTATTTTTCTGATCCAAGAGTCTTCGTTGGTTTGGTTTCGACACGAGGAGTGAGATTGATTATAAACATGAGGTTAAGCTAGGGCTGGGCGATAAATCGATTTAATCGATTAATTCGAATGTGTGCTTTAAGGCGATGTGTTTTATTGAAAATCGAGAAAATCGCCCCCACCCCTCCCCCCCGTTGGGTTCCCGTAGTAGAGTGCGCGCGCATTGTTTACAAACTAAAACAATGGCGGCCAGCAGCTTCACTGCTGGCCGCCGCCGCCGCCACCTCACAACAACAACCCAGCATTTTGGAGACATTCACCAACTGTACTCCGCATGAGAAGAAGAGTGCCCGGTGGAAAGCCATCACGGATGCAGTCGCGATGTATATCGCAAAAGATATGGTGCCCATATACACCGTGGAAAAGCCGGGGTTTATTCACCGTCTCAAAGCTTTGGACCCCAGGTACGTGCTACCAAGCCGTAAACATTTTTCTGACGTTGCCTTGCCTCGGCTGTACAATAGTACACGCCAAAGGATCTCTGCGGAGCTGGAGGGGATGTCATTCTACTCCGCAACAACTGACCTGTGGTCCAGCAGGTTGACCCAGACACCGATCCACTTGACTGGTGGAAGCGTCACCAACTTAACTTTCCAAGGCTAAGTACTTTAGCAAAGAAATACCTCTCTGTGCCAGCTACAAGTGCCCCCTCTGAGAGGCTTTTCAGTGTGTGGGGGGGGCATTGTTACATGCCACCGTGCATGCCTGAAGCCAGAGGTAGTAGACAGGCTTGTCTTCCTGGCAAAAAATATTTAGAAAAAACATGCACTACTGTTTAATACTGTTGGTTATGTTGTGAATGCACTTGATTTTGTTTACATGCACTTATTTACTGTGCAAAATATGTTATGTTGATGTTAGATCAGATGTTGCACTTTTGAAAATGTGAATGTTAAAGGGTCATATACATTTTATTTCATGCTGTGTTTGTATCAGTGTATTCAGTTAGAAAAGCTTACTGTAAAAAGTTACATTTGCACAGTTGTTTACAATGGAAGGCTACTATTTAATGCCATTTAATGTTATGTTTAATTTAATTTTATATTTAAATGATTCAGGCAAACAAAAGAGTGACCAAATACTTTTTGTATACTACAGGCACCTTTCTACAATGTTCAGGTTTTGTTTGCACTTTATTTTTATCAACCTACTTGGGAAAATCATCACAAAATAAAAGAAAAAATTGTTTTCAACAGCTTCTGTCATCTGCAAAAAATTTTGGGGGAAAAAAATCGATTTAAATCGTGAATCGGATTTTTTGTAAAAAAATCGGAGATTTTTTTTTTAGGCCATATCGCCCAGCCCTAGGTTAAGCCAATCAGAGGGCGTATAGGGCGGGTCATTACTTCACCATCGTAGGAAAGGATCAGACCACTCTTGGCTTTTTCACAACCAGTGAACAGGAAGTGACCATATCTGGACTGAGGAGTGACGTAGAGACGCCGTATACGTCTCTGGTAGAGACCTGTCAATCACAGTAAGCCCCGCCCCTAAAGCATCCCCTGCTTTATGGTCTGTGTGACTCTAAATGGACCATAATGTACTAATGGACCATAATGTACAAAATGAACATAGAGATTGAGACCATAAACTCATGTTTACAATGTTTACTGAGGGAATACATCACGTTTGAACCTCTTCCTCCTAACTCCTCCTCCTCGTCTCCTCTGCAGTGTCTGAGCAACACTCCTCCTCTGACGGAGTACTTCCTGCTGAGCTCCTACCTGGAGGAGCTGAACTTCACCAACCCTCTGGGCATGAAGGGCGAGATCGCCGAGGCCTACGCCGACGTCATCAAGCAGATGTGGTCCGGGAGGCATTACTCGGTGGTGCCGCGCGTCTTCAAGGTAACGACGCGAGAACCTGACGAGTCACTGATTACAAACACACGTCGGGAGGATGACACCCTGAACACGAGAAACACTTCTGGAATTAACTCTGAACCCACAACCCACCTATTGATCTGTAGATTATATTCTTCTATCATCATGGTTCTGTTTCACAGAGGAGCAGAACTTCATGTCACAGAGAACATGAAGACCACAGAGAGGAACATGTGACTCTGTTCAGCTGGAGAACTGACTTGAACGAACGTGTCTCACTATGTTTCCTGTATTTAGTCTCATTGTCTTGTGTTCTTGTGTCGGTGCAGACGAAGGTGGGACACTTTGCGTCTCAGTTTCTGGGTTACCAGCAACACGACAGTCAGGAGCTGCTCTCCTTCCTGCTGGACGGACTGCACGAAGACCTGAACCGGGTCAAGAACAAAGAGTACATCGAGCTGCGGGACGCCGAAGGACGA
>NC_136641.1:27007467-27022467 GCF_949748355.1 Melanostigma gelatinosum | reverse complement strand
AAGTCATAGTATAGCGTGTTATAAAAAGTCATAGTACAGCGTGTTATAAAAAGTCACGGTACAGCGTGTTATATGAAGTCATAGTATAGCGTGTTATAAAAAGTCACAGTACAGCGTGTTATAAAAAGTCATAGTACAGCGTGTTATAAAAAGTCATAGTACAGCGTGTTATAAAAAGTCACAGTACAGCGTGTTATAAAAAGTCATAGTACAGCGTGTTATAAAAAGTCATAGTACAGCGTGTTATAAAAAGTCATAGTATAGCGTGTTATAAAAAGTCATAGTACAGCGTGTTATAAAAAGTCATAGTACAGCGTGTTATAAAAAGTCATAGTATAGCGTGTTATAAAAAGTCATAGTATAGCGTGTTATAAAAAGTCATAGTACAGCGTGTTATAAAAAGTCATAGTACAGCGTGTTATAAAAAGTCATAGTATAGCGTGTTATAAAAAGTCATAGTACAGCGTGTTATAAAAAGTCATAGTATAGCGTGTTATAAAAAGTCATAGTACAGCGTGTTATAAAAAGTCATAGTACAGCGTGTTATAAAAAGTCATAGTATAGCGTGTTATAAAAAGTCATAGTACAGCGTGTTATAAAAAGTCACAGTACAGCGTGTTATAAAAAGTCATAGTACAGCGTGTTATAAAAAGTCATAGTATAGCGTGTTATAAAAAGTCATAGTACAGCGTGTTATAAAAAGTCATAGTACAGCGTGTTATAAAAAGTCATAGTACAGCGTGTTATAAAAAGTCATAGTACAGCGTGTTATAAAAAGTCATAGTATAGCGTGTTATAAAAAGTCATAGTATAGCGTGTTATAAAAAGTCATAGTATAGCGTGTTATAAAAAGTCATAGTACAGCGTGTTATAAAAAGTCATAGTACAGCGTGTTATAAAAAGTCATAGTACAGCGTGTTATAAAAAGTCATAGTATAGCGTGTTATAAAAAGTCATAGTATAGCGTGTTATAAAAAGTCATAGTACAGCGTGTTATAAAAAGTCATAGTACAGCGTGTTATAAAAAGTCATAGTACAGCGTGTTATAAAAAGTCATAGTATAGCGTGTTATAAAAAGTCATAGTACAGCGTGTTATAAAAAGTCATAGTATAGCGTGTTATAAAAAGTCATAGTACAGCGTGTTATATAAAGTCATAGTACAGCGTGTTATAAAAAGTCATAGTACAGCGTGTTA
Organism: Melanostigma gelatinosum; assembly: GCF_949748355.1. Lineage (NCBI taxonomy): Eukaryota > Metazoa > Chordata > Actinopteri > Perciformes > Zoarcidae > Melanostigma > Melanostigma gelatinosum. Next base: position 27,021,271 of record NC_136641.1, on the reverse strand, counting down.
TAAAAAGTCATAGTACAGCGTGTTATAAAAAGTCATAGTATAGCGTGTTATAAAAAGTCATAGTATAGCGTGTTATAAAAAGTCATAGTATAGCGTGTTATAAAAAGTCATAGTATAGCGTGTTATAAAAAGTCATAGTATAGCGTGTTATAAAAAGTCATAGTATAGCGTGTTATAAAAAGTCATAGTATAGCGTGTTATAAAAAGTCACAGTACAGCGTGTTATAAAAAGTCATAGTACAGCGTGTTATAAAAAGTCACAGTACAGCGTGTTATAAAAAGTCACAGTACAGCGTGTTATAAAAAGTCACAGTACAGCGTGTTATAAAAAGTCATAGTATAGCGTGTTATAAAAAGTCATAGTATAGCGTGTTATAAAAAGTCATAGTATAGCGTGTTATAAAAAGTCATAGTACAGCGTGTTATAAAAAGTCATAGTATAGCGTGTTATAAAAAGTCATAGTACAGCGTGTTATAAAAAGTCATAGTACAGCGTGTTATAAAGTCATAGTACAGCGTGTTATAAAAAGTCATAGTATAGCGTGTTATAAAAAGTCATAGTACAGCGTGTTATAAAAAGTCATAGTACAGCGTGTTATAAAAAGTCATAGTACAGCGTGTTATAAAAAGTCATAGTATAGCGTGTTATAAAAAGTCATAGTACAGCGTGTTATAAAAAGTCATAGTATAGCGTGTTATAAAAAGTCATAGTACAGCGTGTTATAAAAAGTCATAGTACAGCGTGTTATAAAAAGTCATAGTATAGCGTGTTATAAAAAGTCATAGTACAGCGTGTTATAAAAAGTCATAGTACAGTGTTGGGATCTAAAGGAGCGTGTTTGGGTTATCAGCATTTAAGAAACTGAATTCTTGACATCAATAGAATTATTGATGTATGTAACAATTATTAATGATTATTAATATAAACGGGGCACCACCCTGCGAACAGGGACCAATAACCAAACGATAAAACTAAGTCTCATAATTAGTAGTCACTCATAATGTCAATAGTCTGCGTATGACTACACATTCAGTGACAGTGAAGGTTTTTAAGTTCGAGCACCGGCTACTACATACAGTCTTATCAAATACATATGCACAAGTAATCACAGACGACTGCTCCTGAAAGTATAACAGAGTTTATTGAATCAAAATAATAAATGATCAAATCAATTAATATTGCAACCAACAAACGTTATCATACAATTTTATATGCCTAAACTAAAGAATGAATAAAGTGGATGAGAGTGTATGTCTGTGTGTGTGTGTGTGTGTGTGGGTCTGTGGGTGAAAAGGAGGGAGTCTTACAGCTACGCTAAAGACTACAAAGATGGCGGCGTCGAGTGACGCTGGCCAAAGGGGAGGGGCCTTAAGAACTACAGCTAAAAACTACAAAGATGGCGGAGTCGAGGGACCCGGACAAAATGGCAGTTAGGCTGCTGTATGTACTCACGTATGCCTGGGCAGCACGTGATGTGAGGCGCTCGTTTGAACGAGGTTCCCCAGGAGTAGAACTAGGAGCTATGTGTATGTGCGTGTTTCGTGAAAGGAGGAACGAGAAAAAGGTGGGGGCTCATGGATCAGACTTCTGCGTGCTGTCCGCGTTGTAGTGATAATGGGGGTGTCTGGCGTATCGTACATAACGTGCCGTTGTCGGTAGAACTGCCAGCAGTTATGTACAATAGCCGAGATTCCACACTTCACTCACAGAGCTGATTTAATGAGCAGAGAATACTACACGAAGTGTAGTAAAACCAATGAAAAGAAATCAAATAAATCCCAAGCAAACAGTCATAGTTGATACACGAATACAGCGGAGCTTCTCTGCTCCGTAATGATTGCGTAATACCTCAATATCACGCGACAGTCTTAAACACACAAAAACACGGGAATATCAACATATACATGAATGGCCTGAATTAAACTTAAGTTAATTTAAGCTAAGCTATGCCCAAATGCCAAGAACCTTACTTGTAGATGCTTCGTTGCAACGTGGAAGTGTTTGTGGCAAAGCTGTCCGTTTTCCTCGTCGGGAAGGGGGACAGGGGGGAGCTTGCGGGTCGGCGCGGCTTTGCAGCGGGCGCTGTGTGTCGCGCGGCGGTGAGCTGGCGCGGCTTCGGTCCGTTAGCGTGGCTCTGGAGCAAACGCAGGTCCGGTCTGTACTCGCTGCAGGGAGAACAGTTAACTTCGGATGAGACGACGTGTCTGCGCGTCTTGCCGGGAATCCTCGGTCACGAGAGGAGCGAGGCTTCGTCGGGCTCCTCTGTGCCGGTTTGTGCACAAAATAAAAAGAAACAAAAAGCACTGATCGCTGATGCGGGTTCGTCTCGCGGACTGGTGGAGCCGTACTCAAAGTGGAACACTGTCGTTTCGTCCAGCGAAATGGCTCGTGACCTGACAGGGTTTGATGAGGGTTCGAGGGGCTCCCTCGTGGGGGGAAAGCTGGTTCTTCTGTGGCCTGGACGGGGGGGTCCGGGCGAAGAGAGCGGTTGTGTGCCTCCTAACTCAACCGAGGTCGAAGGGGGAAAGCTGGATTCTCTGTGGCCTGGACGGGGGGGGGGGGGTCCGGGCGAAGAGAGCGGTTGTGTGCCTCCTAACTCAACCGAGGTCGAAGGGGGAAAGCTATGAGGTGGGGGCAGCAGAGAGTTTTATAGAACAGTGGCCGAACCACAGGGGTCCTCGGGTCTCTTGGCTCTCGGCCAATGAGATTGCCGCGGTTACCATGGTTATTTGGGGGGGGGAATTCACACCTGAGTGTGAAATCCCTTTGCTCTCCTCAAACTACAAATCAGGATGAGACCTTTGCTTGACAAAGTGAAGGCCTGATTTCTTTGTCCACAGCACATGTTTAAGCCACATGGTCAGAGCCCAACATCCCCCCTTTGTTCTGAAGAGCGAGGTGTTGGCTTCGGTCTTTAGAGCAAACCAAGGGCTGGCATGTGCATCCATGTGGTGGGGAAACCTGAAGAGGTGAGACAGTCCAAGTGTTCCTGAGACCAAAAGCAGTGGTTAAAACAGGCAGTGTTCATTGTTCATAGAGTTCAAGGTTCATAGTGGTCAAGTTCATGGTGTTCAAGTTCAGAGTTCATTGGCATCTGGGCAGATGACTAAGGTGGCATCTGGGCAGATGACTTTAACTACTTCTACCTACATCTACTATCATACACAATTCAAATCATAGGTGAGCAAAACATTATTCCCAAATAATTCAATCGCTATTATGATGTGGTGATAATCTAGCATTGCGGCATAGTGTCAAAGAAAGTGACAACCCAAATAAACAAAACAAAACACAAAAGAGAGAGAAGGAAAGAATAGAAAGACAAGAAGCAGGTGAGGGGCAAACAGTGGTTACTGGTTCAACTCCTAGACAGGACTGGAGTCCGTCGGCGGAGCAGTCGTAGGTTGGCTACGTGGTGTTATGAATAGGAGGGAATCCAGTTAGTCTGTCGCTTCTGGATCTATTGGTACATGATATGTGCGTCTATCTCTCTCTCTAATCGGTAGATTTAGAGCGAGTCCTGTGTCTAAGTTTTAGAATCTATCGATATTGGAGTTGCGTTGCCAAGACTATAGGCCAGAGGTACCTGTGAGGGTTGCATAACAGTAGTGGTAGCAGATTTACAGATTTCGTTAGCACGGCTAGTGTGACTAGCTAGGCTGGTCTTTCGCTGCTCCAGCTGTTGACAGCTGAGCCTTCTCGGATGAGGTCCTGGATTAAATCTGACTGCTACGGCAGAGGTTATGTCCTCTTTGGTTACTTCTGGTAGAGTCTATAAAGCATGCAAAGGGTTCTCTATGAGAGTGGAGCATCAGTTTACAGTCACAATGGTTTGTCAGGTCATGCAACTGTTCTGGTTGAAGTTGGATGTGTTCGCGGTTAGTGCATGTCTACAGGGTGAGTTGAAGCATGCAGTTAAACGTCAGTAGTCAATAGTAAGCTGCCATTCTGCCGGTTGGTTTCGGCACTGGCGAGATTAGAGTGTACTTCCTGTGAAGTGCATCTCTCTAAGTTTCTGTTGTCAGAGATCCCACCCCCCTCGCGCTGTTCAAGTGGTGAGGGCAGATATCCCACGTTACCGCCAGCACTCAGGGAAACGTCGCGAACAGTTTCACTCTGGAGTGTGTCATGGCGGGCTGGTGATATCTCCCTCCCCCCACCCTCCTAATTAGAGATGGAGACAGGTCCGGCGCACAGGTCAAGTTCAGTTACCTACGGCACTGGCGACTTGACAGGCCCGGGCGATGACTCGGCTGAAAGAAGGCGGTGGCTTCGTTGAACAAGCTGGAGGTGGCTCATGCTGACAGAGCAGGAGAAGAAGGCTTAGTTGACGAAAGATCTTACGAGCTAGGGAGCTCGAAGGGCCTCTAAGGTTGTTGCACCCTAGAGGTGTATGCGAAAAGGTGGGGGAACACATGAGGCTCGTTTCTGACCCGGAGTCGGGTAGAGCAAGAGTGTTATGACCCCCCAGTAAGACTGAAGAATATGTATAGATATATACATAACGGGCATTGCCTTTGCAAACAAGGTCGCCCAAGAAGGTTGAAGAACGAGGTGCGAAATGGGAGTGGTCGTTTCCGAAAGTGCGCTGAGTTCTCTTCCCCCCCCCTACCACGTCGACTTGGCAGCAGGGGGAAAGGTCACTTGGCTTAGTCAGGTGGGCTGCGAGTCAGCGTTACCTGATGGGTTGCCCTTGAGGGTGTCTTTCACCCCCCCTGGTTCCGTTGGTCTTTCGACCGCCAGGGTCGTTTGTTCCTCGGGGGTGACCAGGGCTCGCTAGGCCAAGTCCTCTCGTCGTCTTCCGACGCTAGGTCGGAGTCGCTCGACTGTTGGATGCCTAAGACTATGGCGGTGTCTTCGTACCGATTTGTCGGCCGTCCGCGTGTCTCCCATGCAAGTTGCGCGTATTTCCTAATCTCTGGCATGGTGAGGTTACTCGTTCTGCAGTGCATAGTAACATCGTATCTCACGTTGTCGTGGAGATTGTGCAAGAAAAGCGACTTGAAGGCATGGTCTTCTTCTAGACCTGGGGCGTTACGTCCTTGGAAGTACGCAGATCTCAAGCGCCTGAAGTAGTCTCTCGGAGACTCTAGCCTTTCCTGGGAAATGGCAAAGGCGCCGAGGGTGGCAGAGGCTGGGTCGGTGTACAGGGAGTACTCCTCCCTAAGGGCGTGACACAGGGATGAATAGCAGTCGCGGATGCTCGGCTGGAGCGTTTCAATGAAAGCGTGAACGCTTCGCGCAGTGGTTTTCCACACTAGCTTTAGCTTTTCGCGCGATGAGGGGCGCGATAGGTCGAGGAGGCAGCGATCGATCTCCCTTAGGTAGTCATCGATGCTCGAGTCGTGATTATCGGGATTAAAGCGCTCTACGTCTTTTACCAGAGACTCAATCTGTCGAGTACGCAGGCCTCCAAGGTTGATGGGGCCTGGGCCGTCCGAGTCGTCTGAGTCTCCATACTCGCGATGGTGGTAACGACTATCATCCTCCCTCCCTGAGGGGGATGGGGTCAGTTCTTGTTGCGCGCGTGAACTGCGTGGAGGATTGCGTTGGCCTGAGGTGGTTTTGAAGCCACCTGGGCCGACTAGGACCTGGTGTTGGTCCTCTCTCCTCCTGGTTGGGGATGTCGCTTTCAAGAAATGCAAGGTGGTTCGGGTCTCGGGGAATGAAGGAGCCGAGACCAAGAAATGACTGGGCTGAAAGGCTCGGTAGGGGGTAGCAGTACCTACCGGGGTTGCTGGAACACCTTGAAGCGCTTTCAGTTTGTCATCACTCTCTGATGCTTTAGAGAGTTCTAGGTTGACCTCTCTGAGGTCACTGCGCAGGCTACTATTTTCTGACTGTAGGGCTCTATAGTCACGTGACAACTCCTGAACCTCTGTTCGGAGTGTCCAGATCTCGCGTTGCTGCTCGTCGCTCTGTGCCCGGGTTCGGGCAGCTTGCAGCTGCATTTTCTGATGGTAGATGAGCAGTATTTCGCCGATTACGTCCTGAATCAGGCGCTCTCTGTTACCTGCTGGGTTATTTACATAAGCCACCAGCTGCTCTAATTGCTCGTCGCATAGGACAGCAGTGTATTTTGCAAAGTACTCTCTTTCCTTTGCTGTGAGTCCAAGGACATCAGCCACCGCATCTCGTAATGCGGTGTCTTCTGGAGCTACAGCTCCAGGAATGGGGGATTTCTCGTTGCTCATTCTCTCTAATGAGCACGACTCCCAGTAGTTGTTAATTCCCTAGTGTTAGAACGGAAACTGTTAGTGTTTACGGTTCTCAGTGAAATGTCTAGTTCTGTGACTTACGATTTCTACTGTTAGATGTTTATTACTGTTAGTGTTACGGTTCATGCAGGCGCACAGTGAAATGTCTAGCTCTGTGACTTACGTTTCTACTGTTGCTGCTCTGAGGTATCACTACTGCTTTGCAGCCAGAGGTGCGAAAATGCTAATGTGGTTTAGCACTTTGGGCCTGTGACAGCTGTGTGTAACTTATTTGGAGGGATTTAAGAAAACAAGCAAGGTATTACAAATAAAACGATCAAATCTACTACACAGCTGGCTGTTAGTTTTAAGAAATGAAACAAATAATTAAACCTGGAAACGAAATAAAATTTCGAGAAGGGAATTAAAGATTAAGATTAAAAATCAAAATTTAAAATCAAAAATTTAATTACAATAAGACAAGATTTTGAAGATCAAAGCCTACCTATTTTGGGAAATAAGTTTCAGGAATTTGGATCATTCAAAAGAGGGAAAAAAATAATTTTTCGAAAAAAAATATTTTTGGAAAATTAATTATTCAAAAATAATTATGGATTAATGTGCATATATACTGTAACAAAACTGGAATAACGTAGCCTCACACGGGGCACCATTATGTTGGGATCTAAAGGAGCGTGTTTGGGTTATCAGCATTTAAGAAACTGAATTCTTGACATCAATAGAATTATTGATGTATGTAACAATTATTAATGATTATTAATATAAACGGGGCACCACCCTGCGAACAGGGACCAATAACCAAACGATAAAACTAAGTCTCATAATTAGTAGTCACTCATAATGTCAATAGTCTGCGTATGACTACACATTCAGTGACAGTGAAGGTTTTTAAGTTCGAGCACCGGCTACTACATACAGTCTTATCAAATACATATGCACAAGTAATCACAGACGACTGCTCCTGAAAGTATAACAGAGTTTATTGAATCAAAATAATAAATGATCAAATCAATTAATATTGCAACCAACAAACGTTATCATACAATTTTATATGCCTAAACTAAAGAATGAATAAAGTGGATGAGAGTGTATGTCTGTGTGTGTGTGTGTGTGTGTGGGTCTGTGGGTGAAAAGGAGGGAGTCTTACAGCTACGCTAAAGACTACAAAGATGGCGGCGTCGAGTGACGCTGGCCAAAGGGGAGGGGCCTTAAGAACTACAGCTAAAAACTACAAAGATGGCGGAGTCGAGGGACCCGGACAAAATGGCAGTTAGGCTGCTGTATGTACTCACGTATGCCTGGGCAGCACGTGATGTGAGGCGCTCGTTTGAACGAGGTTCCCCAGGAGTAGAACTAGGAGCTATGTGTATGTGCGTGTTTCGTGAAAGGAGGAACGAGAAAAAGGTGGGGGCTCATGGATCAGACTTCTGCGTGCTGTCCGCGTTGTAGTGATAATGGGGGTGTCTGGCGTATCGTACATAACGTGCCGTTGTCGGTAGAACTGCCAGCAGTTATGTACAATAGCCGAGATTCCACACTTCACTCACAGAGCTGATTTAATGAGCAGAGAATACTACACGAAGTGTAGTAAAACCAATGAAAAGAAATCAAATAAATCCCAAGCAAACAGTCATAGTTGATACACGAATACAGCGGAGCTTCTCTGCTCCGTAATGATTGCGTAATACCTCAATATCACGCGACAGTCTTAAACACACAAAAACACGGGAATATCAACATATACATGAATGGCCTGAATTAAACTTAAGTTAATTTAAGCTAAGCTATGCCCAAATGCCAAGAACCTTACTTGTAGATGCTTCGTTGCAACGTGGAAGTGTTTGTGGCAAAGCTGTCCGTTTTCCTCGTCGGGAAGGGGGACAGGGGGGAGCTTGCGGGTCGGCGCGGCTTTGCAGCGGGCGCTGTGTGTCGCGCGGCGGTGAGCTGGCGCGGCTTCGGTCCGTTAGCGTGGCTCTGGAGCAAACGCAGGTCCGGTCTGTACTCGCTGCAGGGAGAACAGTTAACTTCGGATGAGACGACGTGTCTGCGCGTCTTGCCGGGAATCCTCGGTCACGAGAGGAGCGAGGCTTCGTCGGGCTCCTCTGTGCCGGTTTGTGCACAAAATAAAAAGAAACAAAAAGCACTGATCGCTGATGCGGGTTCGTCTCGCGGACTGGTGGAGCCGTACTCAAAGTGGAACACTGTCGTTTCGTCCAGCGAAATGGCTCGTGACCTGACAGGGTTTGATGAGGGTTCGAGGGGCTCCCTCGTGGGGGGAAAGCTGGTTCTTCTGTGGCCTGGACGGGGGGGTCCGGGCGAAGAGAGCGGTTGTGTGCCTCCTAACTCAACCGAGGTCGAAGGGGGAAAGCTGGATTCTCTGTGGCCTGGACGGGGGGGGGGGGTCCGGGCGAAGAGAGCGGTTGTGTGCCTCCTAACTCAACCGAGGTCGAAGGGGGAAAGCTATGAGGTGGGGGCAGCAGAGAGTTTTATAGAACAGTGGCCGAACCACAGGGGTCCTCGGGTCTCTTGGCTCTCGGCCAATGAGATTGCCGCGGTTACCATGGTTATTTGGGGGGGGGGAATTCACACCTGAGTGTGAAATCCCTTTGCTCTCCTCAAACTACAAATCAGGATGAGACCTTTGCTTGACAAAGTGAAGGCCTGATTTCTTTGTCCACAGCACATGTTTAAGCCACATGGTCAGAGCCCAACAACAGCGTGTTATAAAAAGTCATAGTACAGCGTGTTATAAAAAGTCATAGTACAGCGTGTTATAAAAAGTCATAGTATAGCGTGTTATAAAAAGTCATAGTATAGCGTGTTATAAAAAGTCATAGTACAGCGTGTTATAAAAAGTCATAGTACAGCGTGTTATAAAAAGTCATAGTATAGCGTGTTATAAAAAGTCATAGTACAGCGTGTTATATAAAGTCATAGTACAGCGTGTTATAAAAAGTCATAGTACAGCGTGTTATATAAAGTCATAGTACAGCGTGTTATATAAAGTCATAGTACAGCGTGTTATATAAAGTCATAGTATAGCGTGTTATATAAAGTCATAGTATAGCGTGTTATAAAAAGTCATAGTATAGCGTGTTATAAAAAGTCATAGTACAGCGTGTTATAAAAAGTCATAGTACAGCGTGTTATAAAAAGTCATAGTACAGCGTGTTATAAAAAGTCATAGTATAGCGTGTTATAAAAAGTCATAGTATAGCGTGTTATAAAAAGTCATAGTACAGCGTGTTATAAAAAGTCATAGTACAGCGTGTTATAAAAAGTCATAGTACAGCGTGTTATAAAAAGTCATAGTACAGCGTGTTATAAAAAGTCATAGTACAGCGTGTTATATAAAGTCATAGTACAGCGTGTTATAAAAAGTCATAGTATAGCGTGTTATAAAAAGTCATAGTACAGCGTGTTATAAAAAGTCATAGTACAGCGTGTTATAAAAAGTCACAGTATAGCGTGTTATAAAAAGTCATAGTACAGCGTGTTATAAAAAGTCATAGTATAGCGTGTTATAAAAAGTCATAGTATAGCGTGTTATAAAAAGTCATAGTACAGCGTGTTATAAAAAGTCATAGTATAGCGTGTTATAAAAAGTCATAGTATAGCGTGTTATAAAAAGTCATAGTATAGCGTGTTATAAAAAGTCATAGTACAGCGTGTTATAAAAAGTCACAGTACAGCGTGTTATAAAAAGTCATAGTACAGCGTGTTATAAAAAGTCATAGTACAGCGTGTTATAAAAAGTCATAGTACAGCGTGTTATAAAAAGTCATAGTACAGCGTGTTATAAAAAGTCATAGTACAGCGTGTTATATAAAGTCATAGTACAGCGTGTTATAAAAAGTCATAGTACAGCGTGTTATATAAAGTCATAGTACAGCGTGTTATAAAAAGTCATAGTATAGCGTGTTATAAAAAGTCATAGTACAGCGTGTTATAAAAAGTCATAGTACAGCGTGTTATATAAAGTCATAGTACAGCGTGTTATAAAAAGTCATAGTATAGCGTGTTATAAAAAGTCATAGTATAGCGTGTTATAAAAAGTCATAGTACAGCGTGTTATAAAAAGTCATAGTATAGCGTGTTATAAAAAGTCATAGTACAGCGTGTTATAAAAAGTCATAGTACAGCGTGTTATAAAAAGTCACAGTACAGCGTGTTATAAAAAGTCACAGTACAGCGTGTTATAAAAAGTCATAGTATAGCGTGTTATAAAAAGTCATAGTACAGCGTGTTATAAAAAGTCATAGTACAGCGTGTTATAAAAAGTCATAGTACAGCGTGTTATAAAAAGTCATAGTATAGCGTGTTATAAAAAGTCATAGTACAGCGTGTTATAAAAAGTCATAGTACAGCGTGTTATAAAAAGTCATAGTACAGCGTGTTATAAAAAGTCATAGTATAGCGTGTTATAAAAAGTCATAGTATAGCGTGTTATAAAAAGTCATAGTATAGCGTGTTATAAAAAGTCATAGTATAGCGTGTTATAAAAAGTCATAGTACAGCGTGTTATAAAAAGTCATAGTACAGCGTGTTATAAAAAGTCATAGTACAGCGTGTTATAAAAAGTCATAGTACAGCGTGTTATAAAAAGTCATAGTATAGCGTGTTATAAAAAGTCATAGTATAGCGTGTTATAAAAAGTCACAGTACAGCGTGTTATAAAAAGTCATAGTATAGCGTGTTATAAAAAGTCATAGTACAGCGTGTTATATGAAGTCATAGTATAGCGTGTTATAAAAAGTCATAGTACAGCGTGTTATAAAAAGTCATAGTATAGCGTGTTATAAAAAGTCATAGTATAGCGTGTTATAAAAAGTCATAGTACAGCGTGTTATAAAAAGTCATAGTACAGCGTGTTATAAAAAGTCATAGTATAGCGTGTTATAAAAAGTCATAGTATAGCGTGTTATAAAAAGTCATAGTACAGCGTGTTATAAAAAGTCATAGTACAGCGTGTTATAAAAAGTCACAGTACAGCGTGTTATAAAAAGTCATAGTATAGCGTGTTATAAAAAGTCATAGTATAGCGTGTTATAAAAAGTCATAGTATAGCGTGTTATAAAAAGTCATAGTATAGCGTGTTATAAAAAGTCATAGTACAGCGTGTTATAAAAAGTCATAGTATAGCGTGTTATAAAAAGTCATAGTATAGCGTGTTATAAAAAGTCATAGTACAGCGTGTTATAAAAAGTCATAGTACAGCGTGTTATAAAAAGTCACAGTACAGCGTGTTATAAAAAGTCATAGTACAGCGTGTTATAAAAAGTCATAGTATAGCGTGTTATAAAAAGTCATAGTATAGCGTGTTATAAAAAGTCATCGTACAGCGTGTTATAAAAAGTCATAGTACAGCGTGTTATAAAAAGTCATAGTACAGCGTGTTATAAAAAGTCATAGTATAGCGTGTTATAAAAAGTCATAGTATAGCGTGTTATAAAAAGTCATAGTACAGCGTGTTATATGAAGTCATAGTATAGCGTGTTATAAAAAGTCATAGTACAGCGTGTTATAAAAAGTCATAGTACAGCGTGTTATATAAAGTCATAGTACAGCGTGTTATAAAAAGTCATAGTACAGCGTGTTATAAAAAGTCATAGTATAGCGTGTTATAAAAAGTCATAGTACAGCGTGTTATATGAAGTCATAGTATAGCGTGTTATAAAAAGTCATAGTACAGCGTGTTATAAAAAGTCATAGTATAGCGTGTTATAAAAAGTCATAGTACAGCGTGTTATATGAAGTCATAGTATAGCGTGTTATAAAAAGTCATAGTACAGCGTGTTATAAAAAGTCATAGTATAGCGTGTTATAAAAGTCACAGTACAGCGTGTACATCATGTCAAAACCTTCCCAAAGTGATGTAGGAGACTTCCCAGAACCTTCCGTGCAGAGAGAACGTGAAGGAAACACCTTCTTCACCATTGCTTCCTCTCTCCTTCCTCCTGCTCTGTAGAAGTATGTGAAACACACCAGTATGGAGGTTCCTCAGCAGCAGACCACGGTCCAGCTGCAGGAGTGTATCGAGCTGTTCACCACTGTGGAAACACTGGAGGAGGAGAACCCATGGTAACACACACTCACACACTCACACTCCCTCTACGTGGTAGAAATGAGACGGGTAAATGACGTGTGTGTTTTCAGGTACTGTCCGGTGTGTAAGAAGCACCAGCTGGCCACTAAGAAGTTGGACCTCTGGTCTCTACCGGAGGTTCTCATCATCCACCTCAAGAGGTTCTCCTACACCAAGTTCACCAGAGAGAAGCTGGACAGCATCGTGGACTTCCCCCTCAGGTACACACACACGCACACACACACACACACACACAGCAGTCAGACAATATAATAACAGGTTGTGTGTTATGTTGCAGAGACCTGGACTTCTCCGGCTGCCTCCTGAGGAAGAGTCTGTCCAATGGGGAGCCTCCGAGCCGCTATGACCTCATCGCCGTGTCCAATCACTACGGAGGGCTCAGAGACGGTCACTGTAGGTCCCTGTGATGACGACTCAATGAGGTCACGTCCTCTTTTCATGTCCTTGTACTCATGGCCGTGTGTGTGTGTGTATCTGCAGACACCAGCTATGCGTGGAACAAGGACAACGGGCAGTGGTACTACTTTGACGACAGTAAGGTGACGTACGCCAGAGAGGACCAGATCGTGGTGAGTGACACAATTTACTTTAATCTGATGTCACTTCAAGTATTCATAACAGAAATGTTTTTGTCATGAATATGAAGCTGGAGGCAACGTTAAAGAGCAAAGCGTGGTTCCATCTCCTGCAGTAGAAGCTAAACTCTCTCCGTCGTCCCACAGACCAACGCTGCCTACGTGCTGTTCTACCATCGACAGGACCGGATCAGAACACCCAGCTTGCCCCCCCCCACCAGCAGCCCCGCCTCCTCCTCCACTCAGCCCGCCAACGACATCACTTCCTGTAAGGACGACGACGACGCTGCAGAGCTGGGCGCCGCCTCCTCCTCCTCCGCCTCCATGGAAACGGACTAAATGATCACTTGATTGAGTTGAATGCTTCGTCACAGTAACGGGTTTTCTTTCTCTCCTTCGTGAGAACGGGATTCTTTTTGTTTTTTAATTATTATTTTCCAACAACACTTGAACTTTCTCTGATTACTTCTTTTCCCTCAAAACGTCGTTCATCTGTAAACGATGAAACGTTTGATCCTCAGGTAGTCTGAGAGCGACGGTTAATCTGCAACAATATTTATGATCAATAATTCATCCAGTGAACTAATTTGAACTTAATTTATTTAAATACATTTAAATGATGCGTTATTACAACTCGAAAGTAAAGAAACACAAAGATCAACTTTGTCTTTCGATGAATTCATGGATTTTCAAAATAAAATCAAAATAATTTGCTTTAAAAAGTATTTAGTTTGTTTTATAACGCATCGTTTAAACGTAATAAAAGATTTTACAGAAACTAAAATACAACACAAGGTTCCATATTTGATATTAAATATTTAAAAGCTATAAACACGAGTTATATATTTATAAATAAGACATGTTGACAGTTTATTCAAAACAAACTTCTAAAATTACACAAGTA
>NC_136641.1:26967467-27002467 GCF_949748355.1 Melanostigma gelatinosum | reverse complement strand
TCAACCATCACAGTGGAAATAAAGGTTTAACGTCAACCATCACAGTGTAAATAAAGGTTTAACGTCAACCATCAGAGTGGAAATAAAGGTTTAACGTCAACCATCACAGTGTAAATAAAGGTTTAGCGTCAACCATCACAGTGTAAATAAAGTTTTACTGACTCAGTAGAACTTGTGTTTCTAGTCTCTGATCATGTTTCATTGTAAACAACCAATCAGTTTAAAGCAACAGGAGGAGAGCTAGTAACGTTAGCAGCACCGCTAATGGCTAACCAACAGGAGGCGAGTTAGCAGCACCGCTAATGGCTAACCAACAGGAGGAGAGCTAATGTTAGCAGCACCGCTAACGGCTAACCAACAGAGGTTCACTTCAGTTACATTATGATGCCTTCAGGCTCTGCTCAGTGAACATGAGTACTGGCTGAAGGTATTATAACGTTATCATGATGCGTTCACTTGTAATATGTAAAATGTAGTTTTGGTGATAAACCAGAATAAATCCAGTCGTTTGAAGGAGATGTTTTCACGTTAATATAAAATAGATATTAGAGATGAATTATGATGTTTAATTTCCTAACACGAGCTCGAAACACATTGTTATACTTCATTAAACATAATTATGAAGAGTTATTCATCAATAAAGACAATATTTTGCTTCCTAATCTTCTGAGTGTTGTGTTCTAACAGACCTGTCATGGGGTTCTTGGGGACGACCTTCCTCTTGACCTTCTTGAAGAAGCCGGTCTCTGCGTCGTTGAAGTAATGTTTCCTCATCGCGAACGACTGAAGCAGAGAAGACATGAAGACACACAACAGATCAACTCTCTTTACTCTATATACAGACACACGCCTGCTGGAGTCATGCAGGTTTAATATAAATGTCTATGATACATATTACACATATCATATGATACGATCGCGGTACGATGGCGGTCTCTCACCTGTCGGGGGATGTACTTTCCGTTCTCTCGGAGGATGCGGCTGCGTAGGAGAACCTGACTGAAGAGAAACAACAACACGACCTCAGATCAGTTCAGAACCAGATCATTCTGCAGCATCACTACAACAGTGACAACACGTCTACATGAACTCATGAGTCAGAATCTATCATCTTCAGATGAAAACATGTGATATGCTGATGTTCTCCAGGTTCTAGGATCATAGACAGATAGCTAGATAGAGCGAGAGCGAGAGAGAGAGAGAAATACGTAAACGTAGTGTAAACACCTGAACATGTTTCAGGTCAATCTTCAGAGCCACTGGACGTCGTCTCACCTGTCAGAGACCTGCTCCAGGTCAACCTTCTTGTCGCTGTGCAGCAGCTGGGTGACGTAGTGACGGATGATCCCCACGAAGAAGGTGATGAAGACGATGGGCAGCACCACCCACATCCGAATGCTGGAGTCCAGCAGGAGCTCTGGGTCGGCCATCGCTCTCTGTTCAACCAGCCAGCCGGAGGAAGTCGCTCTGGAAGAGGAAAATAACTGTGTTTACATACTTCACCTTCTGAACTCCACAAATACAGATTATTGGAGCCAGAATCTGTAAAGAAACGTTGGTTTACATGGTGTGAACACATGGTGTGTTCAAGGACTTAAATAATTATATTTATGATATAATGCAGTACTATTATAGAGTACTACTATCACTGAATATTATACAGGGTATCTAAATCTGGCTCCGCACTGAAAAACAACAACATTAAACTGCCCTTAAATGTTTTACAAAGTGATGAAAACAGAATAACATGCTTTATAATAATATTAATGTAAAAACGTTTATTCTGCATTAGAAGTACTTTTACTTTTTATACTTAAAGTAGATTTTACTAATTACTTTTGAAAAAAAAAATGTATGAAAAAATGAATGATGCTCAAGTTATATATATTAATGAGAGTAAACCTAAAATAAAAAAGCCTATGAATAATACAATAAATAAAAACACTATATATTAATACAATTATTAAAATGATTTAAATAAATACAGTGAATTATACTTTTGCACTTTTATTCAAAAATAAATGATGCTCTATTTATTTTCATATACGAAATATCAATAAACCTAGTAATACAAGTAACATTTAAAAATAATAATAAATTCAATAAAAACACATACAAGTATAGCTACATAAAATAAAATAAAAAATGTTTTAAATAAATACAATGAATGAATTATAATCATGGAAGAGAAAAAAACCAGTTGATTTTACTGTTTTACATTTTGAAAGCAGGACTTTTAATTTAATTGAGTATTTTAGACTGCAGTATTTCTACTTTTACTTCAGGAGTACTGAGTACTTCTTACACAACTGCAAATAAACGTAACGTTACTCTTCCTTAAGAGACAGTGAAAGTTAATAATAAACAGTTACACGATGTTATATCTGTTAAACACTGAGACTCAGTAACACATTAACAGACCTGTTGTAACGGCTAACAGCTAACGGCTAACTAAACAAAACAACCGGACACTACTGAAGCTCCCGTCGTTGCCTTTAACGGAACAAACTGAAGCTAAACTAGCTAGCTCGCTACTGACACCTGCGCACTCCTCACTAACCACCAGCCAGCTAACAGCTAACGTTAGCATCAGACGCTGTTTCTCCGTAAAGAAAGTTAGCTAAAGCTAAAGACTCAGTTAGCTTACCGGTCACACTTTAACCTTTCAATTACCGGATCTACAAACCGTTTGTCTCGGTGGCTGTTTGTATTTTAAAAACGTTAACGGACACATTTGTTGCTGATAATATCCCTAATTAATTTATATGTTTAAAATCAACGTTAACTCACCACATTAGGAACTTTTGCTGCTGCAACAGACACGTTCCTCAGGGTTGCGAAAACTCAACGATGCCCTTCCGGTTCGACCGGAAACACAGAACATGTGATTCGTAGCGTTAAACAAATACAATAATAAAATAATAATATAAAATGAATTTTGCTAAACGTTTGTGTACAAAAAATGCAGTGGTTTATCGTCACAAATACACATATATAAATACAAAAATAAAATAAGGTGAGTGAATAAAAACATCAAGTATTAAGATAATTGACTTATTACAAGTACTAATACCACACTGTAAAAATACGTCATTACTATTACATGCCCTGCTTTCGAAAAAAATACTTAAAAGTAATATCAACTTAATGAATTTAAAATAAAAGTATTTATTAATCAGTAAAACTTTTTACTATTATACGACATTTACCTCTGAGAAGTAGTGGAGGAGGAGTATAAAGTGTCATATAATCGAAATACTGAAGTACAAGTACCCCAAATGCGTACATAAGTACACTACTTGTGAAGATGGACTGTTTCATATCATACATTCATCTCACCTTTTAAACTTAGGTGCCTAAAGAGTCTCTAATGGGGTTCGGATGGTTTCAGGTGTGAAACAGTGACACCTGTTGGTCTCGTGAGGAACTGACTGTGATGAGTGCAGAAGCAGAACATTGTGCTGAATTCATATTTTAATAGAGATAAACATCCTCCAAAAATTCTGTAGAATTAGAAAGAGAATGAGTGAAATAAAAGTGTGACAACAACTTTTATTTTTTTGTTTTTCCTCGAAGAAATGAAAGACAAAAAACATCTCCCAAATAAGAAGAAAAGGTGTATTTTCAAATTTTTAAAACCTATTTTTTACAGACTGGATTTTCTGTGATGTCGCGTTACTGCTTTATTTTAATTTATTTAATTTATTCATTTATTTATTTTATTGATTTCATTGATTTCATTTCATTTCATTTCATTTCATTTCATTTTATTTTATTTTATTTTATTTTATGAATTTATGAATTTATGAATTTATGAATTGATTAATCATATTTGTTTTCCGGTTTCATCTGTTGTACTGTTTTAGGTTCAACTCTTACCTGTGTTGTCATCCTTTGTTGGGCCTCACTGAGCTTTCTGTTGTTTTATTGCCTCTCTTTTGCTGCTCTGTCTGTCAAAGCACTTTTTAAACTTTGTTTTTAAAGGTGCAATATATAATGAAGTTATTATTATTATTATTGTTGTATTGTTGTATTGTATTTTTCTGTCATATCAACAGATTATTATAGAAAACATTTTCTCTGCCAGTTTACAGCAGAGATGACTCAGCAGACGTGTGTCTGTATATAGAGTAAAGAGAGTTGATCTGTTGTGTGTCTTCATGTCTTCTCTGCTTCAGTCGTTCGCGATGAGGAAACATTACTTCAACGACGCAGACACATTTATGGAGAATTAATCCCGTGTGCAGATACTCTCCTTTTTATTTTTTTTTACCACAAGACGAGATGTGCAACAACTACCGCTCTGCATGAAAATAATGTCACACACCGTCTGTGTTGTGTGTCTTGTTTATTTTGTGTGATGTTTCATGTTGAACATATTATGAAAATGTCACAACAGTTATTTTTATTTCAGGTTTAAGGGAGAAACCACACAACTGTGACCAAAAACACAAACTGTTGAACCTGTTTTTACACTTTTGTTTGTGCACAAATTAAACAAATCAGATACGACCTCTTAGTTAATAGTTAGTGAGCTTTAGAGGCGTCGGGGTGTCATTCTTTTACATTTTGGACAGAGCCAGGCTAGCTGTTTCCACCTGCTTCCAGTCTTTATGCTAAGCTAAGCTAACCTCGTCCTGACTCCAACTCCGTTCGCGTGCTCCTTTAATCTTGTGGTTGTTTGTGAACTGCTTTGTTTCATAAGGATGCTTTTCTAAACCCCTAATCATCCCCATCTTCCTCATCCTCATCATCTTCATCCCCATCCCACTGGAATGTGTGTGTGTGTGTGTGTGTGTGTGTGTGTGCAATCAGCCAAACACAACAGGACACACCTTTTCCATCAACGTGAACAGATTTTTTATATCTTTAGAGCAATAAATATTTCCACTTTTTTTCTCCATATCTCTGCAGTTTTCAAAAACAAAGTACAAGTAATATATATTTATATACACAGCTAAAATTTGTCCTTACGTAATTTTTAAAATAATGTCGTCTCTGTTGACACATATTTGACACTGTACTCGTACAACTTTACAAGGACTATTCCAGTCTCTCTTTGCTCTACATTATAAACAAGAAATATTTGTTCTCCACAAAGCGGTCCGTAGTGTTGCAGCGTACAACGTAGACCAGGTCCATCGCCCCTCGTATAGATACACACAACACAGACTGCCTTTATGCAGGAACAGAAGAATCTGAGTCAGATCTGATGTGCTTTCATTACATTTGTATTTTTTTAAAGGTTCCCTGTTTTGCCCGCAGAAGTCAGACCAGATCTGTTTCAGATCTTCTGTTCCTGTGTAAACCCAGCCAGAGGCAAACTGCCCCTCTGTGGAGGAAAGTGAGTACTCGCATTGTTATTTTTTCATATAACGATGGTTATGTACATTCATGTTTATAATACAGTTTTCATTCAGTGCAGATACTGTAATAAATACCACATGCAAACCGATAGTGGAGAGCAGGCCCGGGCAGAAAGAAAAACATATTTAAATTGAGCATTTAAAGGACCACGCCTGTTGTTCTTTTTATGTTCTTAAACTGCATGTACTGTACATTACTTCTGCAAACAATGCAACACATTTTAGATGGATTTCCTTCCTTCCAGCCAGCTACTCATTTTAGTTTATTTAAATTTTGAGTCTTGCAGCAGAGAATTTGTCTTTAACATTTATGTTGAAGAGTTGATGTTTGGTTGCTGCTAGTGTTGCGTTGATGAGCTTTGTTGACGGCAAATCAACCACAGAATTAACAAAACAAGGAAACATGGGCATCGTTTAGCGGAGGAAGAGAGGGTTGTTTGTTCTTTTGAAGTAGGTTTGAAAACTTTCCTTATTTTCCAAAGACATTTAGCTGAATATACTGACAGGAGATAATGGTGCACTTTACTGGGGCCGAAGCACGCTCATGTCAGAAAGACATCCATGAGCACAAGACCATGGCTGAAAATATGCCTGTTCGCCTCAGATATCCTCCAGCAGTGAACACTAACAGGATCTGATCCAGCAAAATACTGACTTAAAACAAACAAACAACAAAAGCAGCACAGCTCCAAAAGCGTTGGTGCTCGGACTCCTAATAAACGTCGACAGTGATGGATTATCGTTCTAGAGATTGACTCTGAAACCAAAGGTTGTCCAAAGGAAGGAAACTAATCCAACAACTTGGAGGGCAGTAATGTAAAGTACATACAGTTTGTAGTTGTTAGCCTACAACATGCAAAAACAAACCTGGGTCTGGACCTGTAAAATGGGAACTTTAGTGAGGCTGTGCTTGATTCAGCTCGGGCATCGCAGTGGAACAGAGTGAAATGTTGTGTAATCCGGTACGAGGTAGGTTTGATCCAGTAATCCTCGAGACCTTTGTTTAGTTGTTAGTGTGTTTAGTTACTTGTTTTATTCTGGATTAGACTCGGTGTGAAGTGTTTCTGTCGGTGACTGCAGATACATGTTGGGGACCAAACAGTCCACAGCTCAGCATGTGTTGTGTGTTTGCTTTAAAAGGCTGTTTGGTAGCAGAAGTGCTGCTTGGTTCCATTAAAACGTTGAGAGGCTTCGCTGAGGCTCTGCGATGCTTCAGAGGTTTGTGTTTGCAAAGAAAACATGTGGGGGTGAGTGAAAGTAATTATCAGTCTGTATTAAAAATATTAGAACATATTAGTTGTATGTTAGTCACAGAAAATTCTTGGTTTTTGTTGTAAACATATTGAAAATTAAAAAGTTTTAGTACTTCCATAAGATGCCCAAATCAGAAAAATAAATAAAAATCATCTCACACTCGTAAAGCACATAACAAAATAAAAAATGCTAAAAATACAAAACAGCCCAAGGAGTACGTTATGTTAGTAGAAGCTTGTCACACAACAATATTGATAATAATATCAGTAGCACACTCTAAAAAGTCAAAGGGGTTCTTCAGATTGAAAACAAAAGGGGACCCAGGACGGTTCCCTGAGGAACTCCGTCCACTGATTATAATCCATGACGGTGTTTCCACAAACCTGGAAAACAAAAAGGCTTCTACAAAAAAAAATATTTAAGGGATTTTTATTGTTTCATTTTTCTAGCGAGGAACCCAAAAGTTACTCAAATAGCCTGAAGAACCCTGATGAACGTTTGGTTTTTAGAGCATACGTTTTGTTAATTCAAGCGATTCTGAACCTCGGTTACAGATCGATGCCGTTGGCCCCGTTGAAAAAGAGAACACGCTGTACAGTTAATATCTACAGTTGGCGCATTCACGTAATCACAGGGAAACTAAAAATCATGTCGTTAACGTTTTGCATTCAGAACATCAGAGGAACTTTCCCATCATCCGCCAGTGACACGCTGGTAAATATTTATATGAGGCTGACAAAAGCCTACAACCTTTGACAGGAAAGCAACAAGCATTGAGTCCAAAAAGTCCAAAAAGTACAAATGGCTGGTAAAATAGCTCGAATGGTGGAAGAACTTTCTATCAGCCATCGTGGGCTTCCTGCCCTGACATCCGGCCATCTCCATCAAATACACTTTAATACTAGTGTGGTAGATGTGACACAAAAGTGCAAAAATAACGTGTAAAAATGAGTTCGTTCAAGAGTATTTCACTTGGTGCTGCGTGACGGTGGAACATGTTCTGTGAGATGTTAGCGAGTCCTTCAAGATGAAATGAGGTCCAGTGTTCAGGTTCCTTTGTTGGATGACGAAGGAGACGAAGGCCTTTTTTTTAAATGTAGTCAATGGCTTCATGTTTCTTATTCTGAATGGATACAATCAATCAATATGTGACTGGTTTGGATGCTGAATTGTCTTTCTATTCCAAGGTGGTGAATTAGAAGATTATTTGTTGTTATTTTTATACCATCCCTCCGTCTGAAGGCACCTTATTCTCTCCGTTTTGCAACCCGAGGAGTAAAAGTGGATTTAATTTTGTTCCCCTTTCAGGTCACCAGAAATGTTTCACATCTTATTCAGAGAAAACAACAACACAGTGTGGACTGGGTGGGAATTTAATTATTGTTTTCTAATTAGCCAAACATGCTAAAATAAATGCTTTTGCAAACATGAATGCACATTTTTGCTTAAAATGTAATGCGGATGCTAATCAGATCAGAATCAGCTTTATTGGCTGTGGTTTATAGTGGTGATGTAACTGCTAAAGGTTTTGGAGCATTTGGTAACATCACAATGTATCATCTGATCTTGAGACAACAACTAGTGCTGATATTTAGTTTAATACGCTCATTGTGCTGATTTATTCATGTTTTAACTCGATCTGAAGTCATTTATACGTTTGTGATAGTTTATCTCATATTTACTTAAATGTTCTATTTCCACACAGCTCCATTCCGCTGCTCATCAGAAGAGAACTGAGCAATAAAGTCGACCTTTACGTAATATTAAGAGTTTCATTACGACCAGAAGTTCGACGAGCGAACCGTCCCATGAACGACTCTTTTGGGTTCAGGGAAAAAGTAGCGAATTACAAATCTGTCTGCTCCTTCAGCACCACGGACAGCGGCATGGATCCATCGACACGCAGCTCGGCTGGGCCATTGTTACTACTTTGAGGTCCTGATGAGTTAAATCAGAGATATTCAAGTGTTTGTTCTCGGAGGATGAATCAACTCAACAAACGTTGTTCGCTGAGTTAGAGACTTCTCTTTCCCAATTTAAGTCAATGGGGAAAAGTGTTTCCGGGCCCCATCACGTCACATGACATCATTGTCAAGATGGAAAATGTTTTCTGAGACACAAATGATAATATTGACAATATTTCAGTCGATTACAATCCGTCAGCTGACCACGCTTACAAAGTGTTTTTTGGATGATGCCCAATTCAGATTTTCTAAACTGAATATGACTTTTTTGATTGTGATTTCCCACCCAGTTCATTTTATTTGACATTTCCAGTGATCTACCTGCTGAGAAACGTTACATCTTCTTTAATGTAACCTGAAATAACTCATGACTTTATTTTAGTTCTCTGGCTTCATCAAAGGCAGACAAGCCAGCGACACTAAAGACTCTGTTTCCCAGACTGCACCCTGTTTGGCACCTTTTTTCCATAATCTCCTTCCCCGGCAACATAAAGGGTCACGTACAATATGGAGCACAATACAGTTGACATTATAAATTCTGATAAATGCAGGCTCATATATACCGGGACACCGTTTAGTACAAAGAATCAAACGACTCTCTCGACTCTCTCTAAAGATTAAATATTTGGGAAAATTGCAATGTCAAAAGTCAACCACTCCCACTTTAAAGTCCCAATCCAAAACAACAGTGTAGCGCCCCCTGCTGGAACCCTGTAATCCACAAACACTCAAGGCTTTTTACTCATTTTTGCAAAACACAAAGGTAAAAATACACCTGTGGTTTTTATTGTTATGATGGCTTATTTAAAGTTTAAAAAAAAGTTTATTGTAGAAAGTAAAGTCTTCTGGTAATCTTCACTAATGCACTTTTTTATGGTCAAATAAATGCTGGATTGGGGCTCTAAACTACAACTCCCTCCCCCTGCATATAGGATTTTAACCACAGACACACCGACACTCATTAGCTATTGCACAGGTCATGCACGCCTGTCTAAGACACAGAAACTGCACCACATCGCCTCTCAGCATCACCTCATGGCTTGTAATCTGTCAACAACCAAAAACAATGGCACGAGTGCTGTTTGTGTGCAGAAAAACAAAGTGGTGCAAGACTGGTGTGATTTTTTTGGAGTACAGTAAAAGGAACTCGTCCCGTCGACCGATATACGTAGCGTTAACATCGGGCGCTAATGCTTCTGTTAAATTCACAGGCACTGCTCCCTTCACAGCTGGTCCCCGAAACCATCTGTTGTTTCGCGACAGCAACTCACAGATTCTTACTCACATGATGCGAAACACAACGCGTCCTCTCGGGTCACCTCTGAAGGGCACTACGAAGGGAAGATGGAGGAGGTTTTCACCACGACCACCGGTGTGTGTGTGTGTTACGTTCTTGGTGAAGGTGTGAGAGTCTCTCTACCTGCAGGGGAAGTGGATGTGAAAGTAACACAGGCTGAGTAACTTCCTCTTCCCCGCTCTCAGTGCTCTCTTCCTCACTAGGTGGCCATGTTGGTACGCCTGCATCTCCCCTCCTCCTCCTCTTCTCCTCCCCCTCCTGCTCCCTTTCACTACCGCCCCCCGGTGGCTCACTGCGGGGTGGCGGACCACCGTCCTCGGCTCCTTCTGCCTCCTCACACGACCGTGCTGATCCGACTGACCGGTTTCGATTTGGGGCCCGCCCCTTGCCCTCCTGCCCCCGGCCCTGGGTGCAGGGAGAGCGCGGCGTTCGACGGGGGAGGCAACGGCGAGTGCGGCGGCGGAGGCGGGATGGAGGAGATCGACGGGTACTGGGGCCCGTAGGGCTGCGTCGGCGTCTGGGGCACGAGGCGCGCCGAGGGCGTCTGGGGAGGCGGGGTGGAGAAGATGAAGTGGGTGGAGGGGGAGGCGGAGGGGGAGGGGCTGAGTGGGGAGTGTGTGTGCACGGCGTGGTTGTGAGAGTGTGTGTGAGCGTGGGGGTGGGGCTGCGAGTGCGAGATGGTCAGGGGGAGCTTGCCGCCTCCCCCCGGTCTCCCCGCCGCGGGGTGCGAGTGGAAGAGTCCGTGCGGGGTAGTAGGGGTGACGGGGGAGTGCGGGGAGAGCTGCGGCGGCGGCGTGATGAAGCCCAGGTTGTAGCGCGGGTGCTGGCCGACACCATGTTGCACCCTCTGATGCTGCTGGGGATGAGAGGGAACGCAGCTGGGCGGGCCCTGCCGCCGGGGAGCCGAGAACCTGTGCGTGAGGGCGTGGTGCTGCGGGACGCTCTGCATGTGGTAGCGGTGGTGGTGGTGGTAAGGTGGCGGCGGCGTCTGCTGCTGCTGGTGCCCAGTAACACTGACTCCTCCTCCTCCACTGCTGCCGTGGCAATAGTGAGCATGCAACGCCTGGAGCTTTGACGGCCCCCCTCCCGTACCTCCTCCCCCTCCAAGTCCTCCCGAGTCCGACTGGACGAGGTTGGGCGATGGGGAGGGGCATGGGGAAGGGGAGGATGGGTGGGCGATGGGAGGCGCGGGGGCGGGGTAGTGGGGGGGCGATGATATCATCAGGGGACTCGGAGGACCCTGAGCAGTCGGTGACGTCATCGTCAGGGGACCAGGACACTTGCCTCTGCGGCTGCCGAAGAAATTCCCCAGCAGGCCGCCGCCGCCAGTCGGCCCTCCTCCACCCGCCATCCCTCCTCCTCCCCCACCCCCTCCCCCGCTCACGAGGGGGGAGGTGACGATCCCCCCCTGGTTGTGACAGAGCCCCGGCCCACCCCCCACCCCTGTACCGGGGCTCTGAGTGGGGCGGTGTGGCCGGTAGGCTGCTGGAGACGAAGGGACCATCATGGGGCTGTAGGAGAGACCTCCAGCATGCAGGGGGCGCTGCTGGTGAGGACGAGGGCTGCTGATAATGGAACCCTGAGAGAAGGGGGAGGAGGGAGGAGAAGAACAAAGAGATGAGGAAAGAGAATAAAATATAGAACCAGACTACTGATCAGGAGACAACCTCCAGTTCAACTTGCAAAGTGAAGTCAATGCTTCATGTGTTAAAGCTGCATTCTCTCTAGTGTCCACCAGGGGGCGACTCCTCTGGTTGTATAGAAGTCTGTGAGAAAATGACTCTACTTCTCTCTTGATTTATTCCCTCAGTAAACATTGTAAACATGAGTTTATGTCTCAATCTCTAGTTTCAAGTCTTCTTCAATACAGCATGATGTTCATTTAGTACATTATGGTCCATTTAGAGTCACACAGACCATAAAGCAGGGGATGCTTTAGGGCGGGGCTACACACTGATTGACAGGTCTCTACCAGTCACTCCATCTCAGTCCAAATATGGTCACTTCCTGTTCACTGGTTGCAAAAAGCCAAGATGAATTGATAAATCAAGAGAGAAGTAGAGTAATTTTCTATAGACTTCTATACAACCAGAGGAGTCGCCCCCTGGTGGACACTAGAGAGAATGCAGCTTTCACACATGAAGCTTTGACGTCACGTTCCAGAACCGGAGTTCGGTTCCTGTGGGTAATTCACAGAATCTTCAACATTGAGAGTTGTCTGACTCCTCAGCTGTATTTTGTGTTTAGTGCTGATTAGCAACCGTTAGCATACTGAATATAGATGGTGAACATTGCACCTGCTAAACATCAGCATGCTAGCAGTGTGAGCACGTTAGCTTTAAGCTAAACAAATAGCCTCAGAGCCGCTATCATGGCTGCAGAATAATCACTCTTCTGGTCATCATTAGCATTTAAAACTCTTTATTGTGCTCATTAACGGAATTTATTTTGTATATCAACTCAAATCAACGAGGAACAGTCCAAGTCTTTCAAGTCTTTGCAAGTTGATTTTTTACATTTTTCAGCAGCTGCTTGGAAGATTAATGTTAAAACTCAGTGTTTGCATTGAACATATGTTGTCAGTGAGTTAAACAGACAGACTGCAGGACAGACATGCAGGAAAGAAGAAGAAAGAGTTCAGTAGACAAAGACAGCAGAACTGGTGGCGTTTTGTTTACCACAAACAAATACGACAAAGAAAACAAGTGCAATCTACTGTTAAACTGTCAAATAATGAACATGCAAAGCTGTAATAATGGATCTCCAAAGATCGCAGAAACTGGACAAACGCTCGCAGGTTAATATGAAAATATTCACAAACACACGGAGCTTTCACGAATCCAACAAACATGCAGCCGAACGTGTGCGTGGCATGCTGGGAGGTCCCCCCCGACAAACTTACTTCAATGGTACTGTCCAATGACCCAACACTGTTCCTACGACCTCGCTTCCCTGTTAGCCAATCAGAACGAGGCAGGGTTAAAAAGAAATAGTGCCAACACGTGATCCCGTGATCAACATTTTCACATTCGTTTGTGTGCAGATCAAACAACATACAACATGTTCATCAGCGAGCTTCAGATGTGTTGGAACGTGTATCTTTCAGACAGGCTAGCCTCCAGTCTTTATGCTAAGCTAGGCTAACGACGCCCTGACTGCAGCTTATCGCACAGACATAAGATGCATATTCCTAAAATGATGAATTGTCTCTTTGAGCACTCAGCAGGATTAAACTGAGTGCACGTACTAAAGTACAGTTTTATTCCAGTTTCTTTCCACTTCACTGCTACTTTAAACACGTCAGACGAGAATAAGACAATTCTTTACAACAATACAATTCATTTGACATCTGAAGTTACTTTGCAGATTGAAATTTTACAAAAAAATAAAAATGTATATAAAAATAAAAAAAACATCAACGAGCTCCAACATAAAATGCTGAAACTCTGGATCAGTAATATTTAATATAATTGTACCATCATGAGTGAATGATGAATATGTGTACTTCTAATACTTAAAGTTTATCTTACAAATATTACTTCTGTATTTCTATTTAGATCGGATTTTGAATTTAGGACGTATACTTGTGATTTACTGGGTTTAAGTTTTGTTACAATTTAAAATGAATTCCATAACAACCAGAAATCATCAGAAACACAATTTGACATGATTTATTAACTCTCCTGACATCGACCGGCTATCAGTTCATGTTAACCTAGTGATCAGCCCCCCCCCCCCCCCCCCCCCCCCGATATCTGTCATGCTGAACTTCTCGTAGCCGTCCAGCAGGAGGCGCCGGAGCATCTCAGCTCTGCTTCCATCCGACTGTATTTCCATCTTAGGCTTCAACACTGTTCCATCAGTTGCATAAGACCACAGATGTAGCTTTGAGTCAGTGAGTCACAACAGAAATAAAAACAGAAACATTCAAATATCACATTTGCAGAATCTCAGTCACGTCTCACAAGAAACGAATGCTGTTATTTTACGATGTACGTTGTACTTGTACTTGTACGTTGTACGTTGTACTTGTACTTGTACGTTGTACGTTGTACTTGTACTTGTCCATCTGTTCCCCGTCCTCACCTGTCTCTGAGAGGTCTCTCAGTGAGGAGCTGAGCGCCGTGCGTTTGAGTCCGTCCACCGAGGCGTACATGTCGTCGAGGCTCGGTCTACCCAGAGTGCCGTTCGCCACCTCGCCTTTTGCGGCGCAGACGTTGGCCCCGCCCCCTGGCGTCGCCCCGCCTCCTCCCGGTCCTCCCCCCGACATCACACCTGGACGCATCACACCTTTCTGCTTCTCGAGCTCGGCTGCAGGGAGAAAAGAGGGAGACGTTAAAATACAAAAGTACAACTACTGCTGCTGGTACTACTGGTACTACTGGTACTACTGATACTACTGATGAAACTGTTGTGACTCATACTCGTACTACTACATACGGCCTCAGGTACACTTACACTCCACCCGGTACTTCTCCATGTCCTGCACCTCGGCGATGCTCTCTCGGAGGTCGGAGGTGAAGCGAGCTCGGTCCTGCTGGCTCGGAGCCGTGAAGACGATCAGCACCTTCCTCTCGCCTCCGGGGTTCGCCGACGTCAGTCTGATACCGTGAGGGTAGTCTGGGTGAGACAACACACACACACACACACACACACACACACTGTGGTAATGGACATTGTGCGGCTGGACTGAGGCAGAGCTGCACTTTGTGGTGTCGTGTTGCGTGTTCTGTGGTTCTGGTGAAATTCATCTTCAGAGGCAATGAATGAACGTCTGGAACTCATTTCTGGGCGGTCGATTGAATCGTTGAGATATTTTAATCTGAGCCAAAGTGGTTGATCGGTTTAAGAGGAGACGTAATAGATGAATAAGGTAAAACAATAAAAATGCAAATGAGGTGTTATCTTATCAAATATATGCTCATATATGTTCATTCATTTCCAGAACATACATGTGAACTTTGGATAAAGTTGTTAACATACTAGAGTCAAAGGTTTTTACATCCATGATACTCTTTGTATCGCTGCATGAATCTGAAAATATGATGAAGAAATGATACTTACAGTTTGTCTGTATTAATATATAAATATAATGTAATAATGTAAAAGTAATAAAACACAATAACATCACATAAAACAAGTGAAATGTAGTAATAGTTTACAGTATACTGCAGACATATGATTAATATCTGCTTCATCAGAACTCTGGGTTTGATTTGATTGACAGTAAACAACTCAACAGTTGTGATCAGTTTCAGATTCAAACGCTGAATCCTGATTGGTTCTGGAAATACGTGACATCACTTTAAACAACTCGTCTCCTCAAACCGAGAAGAGAAGAAAAAAAACACAGAATCTGTCGAGTAAAATAAAACAAGACAGTTTTAATTTTGTTGGACTCTGACCCTGGATCTCACACACACACACACACACACACACACACACACACACACACACACACACACACACACACACACCAGCAGTCGCTGTAGGATTGTGCTGATGAATCATATGGAACAATCTGTGCTGATCACAGTCATCACCACCAGCTGCCAAGTCCCATTCAGCTCCAACTGGAGAACCAGAACTGTCAACAACAACAACAACAACAACAACAACAACAACAACAACCACTGCAGCTTCAGTACACAACGAGGAGATGGAGGAGACGGAGGAGAGGAGAGGAGACGGAGGAGAGGAGAGAGATGAGAGGAGAGAGATGAGAGGAGACAGAGGAGAGGAGAGGAGAGGAGGGCGAGAGGAGAGAGATGAGAGGAGAGGAGAGGAGAGGAGAGGAGGAGATGGAGGAGACGGAGGAGAGGAGACGGAGGAGAGGAGAGAGATGAGAGGAGAGGAGAGGAGGAGATGGAGGAGACGGAGGAGAGGAGAGGAGAGGAGGGCGAGAGGAGAGAGATGAGAGGAGAGGAGGAGATGGAGGAGACGGAGGAGAGGAGAGGAGGGAGAGAGGAGAGAGCTGAGAGGAGAGGAGAGGAGGAGATGGAGGAGACGGAGGAGAGGAGAGGAGGGAGAGAGGAGAGAGCTGAGAGGAGAGGAGAGGAGGGAGAGAGGAGGGAGAGAGGAGGACTCACAGGTGCTCTGGAAGGTGTGGACCTGCATGTCCACCAGAGGAAACGACTGTCTGAAGTTATACGTCACTGAAGTCTTCTTCTTCTGGAAGATCTTCGTCACCTGAGGAGGAGAAAGGTTTAAGGAAAGGAGATAAAACAGACAGAGGGAGGAGGAGGAGGAAGAAGAGGAAAGGATTTAAGGAAAGGAGAATACATTTATATATTTCTTTCGTTCATCTTGAGGTGAGAGTTGTTGTTTTAATCCCTCAGTGAGACGTTTGAATACATTTCTTCCTCCGGTTTGTTTTTCATTCTGTTTATTTGAATGAATTAAAAACGATTGAATCACAGCTCACTTCATCTTCTGAAAAACAAATTGTCATTTGAAGTTGGTTCATGTTTGTTCTGCATTGACCGTTTAATCGGGATAAACACAACACACACACACACACACACACACACACACACACACACACACACACAGTTAACAGATATGTAGAAAAAACTTTGAAAGCATTTTAGATATTCCAGTTTTCTTCTTAACCTAATTAAATAATTTAAAAAAAACTTTTTTTTATATTAATATAAATATAAATACATTTGATTCATATTAAAAAACAAAAAATATAAACACACACACGGGGTATTGATTACCATCAGCAGGTCGTTGAACAGGAAGACTTCTCTCTGGTGGACGCTGCTCCTCTGAGCTCTGTTCGGATCTGGAACCTCGAACAGCTGACAGCAACACACCAACCTGCGGTGAGGCAGCGACAGCACCTGCAACACACACGCACACGCACACACACACACGCACACACACGCACACACACACACACACACACACACACACACACACACGCACGCGCACACACACACACACACACACACACACACGCACGCGCACACACACACACACACACACACACACACACACACACACACGCACGCGCACACACACACACACACACACACACACACACACACACACACACGCACACACACACACACACACACGCACGCGCACACACACACACACACACACACACACACACACACACACACGCACATTAATTCATCGTGCAGCAACAAGAAGCTCTGCAGTCATTTGTTGCGGCTCAGAGCATTCGTTGAAGAATGGTTTAAATATCAGGGTTTGCGGTCCTGTAATGTGTAACTGGAGGACATCACTGCATCTCAACGCTTCACACAGACTCTCAGATGGCGGTTTGAAAGATCTCACCGGCTTCTTGCCGACCACCATCCTCTCCACTGCCTGGACCTGAGACACGTGGTCGTCGTTGGTCCTCAGCTCCCACTTCTGGATCCTTCCATAGATGGCAACCAGAAGGTCCCTCGGGATGTCCTGACCGTTATCAACACCTGAAGGGAACACAGGGGTCGAGGTCCAGGTTCAGACCAGATCAGGTCAGGTTACTACAGCAGCAGAGTGGACAGTTCAGAGACATCAGAGATCAGAAGATTCAGTGAGGAGGAGATCCGACTGAGTTAAAGGAGCTCTGACTGACTCTATGTCATTCCCAGCACATAAAAACATATCCGGCTAGATGACTTTTGAGTTTCAACATGGGATCAAAACAAACTTAATCCATACAAGTCTTAATTTAACTGTCGATTTAAATGTATTTCTAATCATCTGAAGTTGTCAAATCAACACAGTATTTAGCGCTGACATTTAGTGGAGTAGACAGTAAGTACACGTACGCACACGTGTGTAAATAGAGTACTTACATTCTCAAGTTAGAGTAAAGTTTTCACATTTTTTATCTCTACAGTGATTACAAATTAACATAATAAACGATTTGATGAACTAAATAAGATGAAGATTAATAGAACAAAATGAAGCTTGTTCAGTTCAGTAAATTTGAGTTTTTCTATATTTTTACCACTTTACTTTCTCCAGTTGTGTCTGACAGCCAGCAGCTTGTTAAATGTCCCTGAATGCACTGATTACAAGAGGTCACCACCGACTGACCCCGCAGGTTCTTGACAAAGTCCTCCAGCTTCATCTTCCTCTCCGGCTTGACGTTGGGGCTGTACATGTCCGTGTTGAGGAGGATGATGGCGAAGGCCAGGATGAAGATGGTGTCTGGGTTCTGGAACTGCCGGATCAGCACCGGGTTACAAACACAGTACCGCTGACTGGGGGGGGGGAGAGAGAGAGAGAGAGAGAGAGAGAGAGAGAGAGAGAGAGAGAGAGAGATGAAGGAAACATCAGGACTCACTGGTTCCTCTGTAGGGTTCAAACCCACGAAGCGGTTCAGTACCTGAAGGCCTCCACCAGTCGCTCCACCCGCTGAGCTTCACCCTGAACTTTAATCTGAGCCTGGAACTTCCTCAGAGCCTCGTCTAGATCCATCGCCGAGAAATCCATCTCGTCCAGAACACAGCTGCAGAGGAAGGAGATCAGCTGATGCATACAGGAACACCGACTGCTATTTAAAACACTTCACCCACAAAATGATCATTGGTTCAGGTCCAAGTATCCATCAATCATTCACCTCTTCAACTGTTGCCCATTTTTCATGAAACATTTTCAAACACGACAAATAAAACAGAATAAAAACAACAGTGCATTCCTGTAGTGCATTTCAAAGAAATCTGCATCAAGAGGAATAAAAACAATATGTCTTCACATAGTGCTGCTGTTGTTAAAAAGTGTCACCCATTGACTTCCATTCACAACATTTCGCAGCGTTGAGACGTGAGAGAATAACGGAGAGTAACGGACACACAAAAGGTCATTTTGTTGTGTTTCTTGAAAACAGTTTTAAACATTTGCACAAACAGTCAGGACACAGAAACGACTGAAAGCAAACAGGAAGTGGTTTGGATGCGTTGGACTCACTCCAGGACGTCCTTGTTGAACTGCTGCCGGCTGCCCAGGAACTCTCCGATCATCTGCCGGCTCAGTCCTTTCCTCTCCAGGATGAACCTGGCGATGCCCACCGGCGTGTCCGACGCGAAGCCCCTCTCGATCAGGTACTGGATCCCCTTCTCCGGCTTCCTGCAGCCCAGACACCACACTTAGTTTTACTGAAATTTGGCCTCAGATTTCCTCACTTGATGCTTTATTTTATTGTTAAGCGCTCGTCATTTCAAAACATTTTGCTTCATAACGTCTGGGTGTTGCTTTTCTCTGTTTTACATGTTAAGGAGGACTCAACGCTGCGATACCACACATTCATATCTGAAATCAACAAACAATAAATGAACTGGAGCATCGTGTTGATGCAGTGATTTCAAATTGAAATCTACAGATTTGTTGAACATGCTTTTCCATTCTGCTGACTGATTCATGAAACAGTTTGGTGATAAATGGTGACACAGTTGTATCTTTGTAACAATGTGACAGATTATTGCAAAAAGTGCAGCTCATACTTCATAACAGACTGTAAAGATGAAGTGAAATGTACAATAATAAATGCATGGAAATGTGTTTTGCAGGACGGAAGGTGGTCTGACGCGTCAAAACTAAAAAAACTTGAAAGGATGTTTAATAAAATCCAGAAGCAACAAACAGAAGTGGAATCAGGATGGAAACACAATAAAACGACACTAAACCAAAACGAGAACAATATCAAGCCACTTTCAACTGCAGATTTCCATATCGTTCCAAAACAACCAGGAGCCTGCGTAAGAAGGTGATGTATGTTCAGCACAGTGAGATTGTTTATCATTTGCTGAACCAAAGCTTCATGTGTTAAAGCTGCATTCTCTCTAGTGTCCACCAGGGGGCGACTCCTCTGGTTCTACAGAAGTCTATGAGAAAATGACTCTCGAAATTTTAAACGAGACATGTAGAATATTGATGAAATATCACAATTTAAGGCTTCGTTTTGGTTGCTTTTTCTGATAGAAACGTTCTTCACACATGGTGTGTTCAAGGATCATCGGAAAGATGAAAATCGGACGATAATGACGGGTTCAAGAGCTTCTGGCTGTGATAAACGCCGTCGTTTAGGCGATTGTTCAAAGAAAACATGCTTTTCAATCCCGCCGGCGGGTTCTGGGGTCAACACGTACTTGTTGAACAGGTTGAGTCCGATGCGGTACTGCCGCCGCTGCACCACGTCGTTGTTGAAGGCGGGAGAGTCCCAGCTGTGGCGGCTCTCTCTCTGATAGGTCTGTTTCCCCAGCGCCGCTCCGCCGATTGGCTCCCGCAGGCTGTCGCGCGACGAGGAGCCGGAGCTGCAGTTGTTGACCGTCGTGTCGTCGTTGGAGTTGGTGGTGGTGGAGTTGACGCTCTCGTTGTCTCCGTCCGAACAGAGCAGGTGGTGGTGGAGGAGGAGGTGGGGGTGGTGGGCGAGGTGCTGCTGCTGCTGCTGCTGCAGCTGCTGCGCCTCCAAGTTCTGGAGGGCCGAGGAGGAGGAGGAGGACAGCGGCGAGGGCGTGAGCGGTGGCGGGAGAGGGGAGAGAGGCGGCACCGGGGAGGGCAGCGGGGAAGAAGGGGGTTCTGGGTAGCCGTGGGGGAGGTGGTGGTGGTGCAGGTGGTGGTAGTGGTGCTGGGCAAAGTTGTGAGCGTGCTGCATGTAAGGGCCGCCGCCGCCGGCGTGCACGTGGTGCATGTGCACGACCTGCTGCTGGCTGTACTGTGGGTGGTGGTGGAGGATGGTGGGCAGGTGGGGGATGGGCGATGGGTGGGGGTGAGTGTGGGGGTGTTGGAGCGGGTGAGGCAGCGGGTGAGGCAGCGGGTGAGAGGGCAGGGCCCGAGCTGAGGGCATCGGTAAGGGGACGTTGGCCGGGCTGCGGGTCTGTCCCTGCGCCGTGGCCACCGAGCGACCGTTGGGTTTGTGTTTGATCGTTCCCTGCGGAGAGTCGGCTTCGCTGCTTCCTTCTCCTCCTCCTCCTGCTCGTTGCTCATCCTCTTCGCTCTCTCCTTCCTCTCCTCCTCCTGCTCCCCTCCTCTCCCTCTCTCCTCCCCCTCGCTCCGCTCCTGACGGCTCCTGTTCGTACACCAGGCGTCCGATGGAGCCTCGCTCTGACCTGAAGGTTTGAACAATAAAGTTTAAAAAATAATCCCAGATTTGGTGAAAATAAACCGTCTTAATATTCAGACATTCAATATTCTTAATATTTCCAAAAGTGAAATTTTTATCAATTCAGAATTTCGAGTATGTCATCGTTATCAATTTAGACGACGTAATTGTGTTTCATGATCATCTTGATATATGACATCATCACGATATTCCATAAAGATACATTATTACATTGTTGAATCGTTGCCTGAAGCAAACTGTTGGTTTTGTCGTCTACAACTAGACAGAAATATGATAATATATAGAATAGACACAAATATGCCCTGTACACCCACACACAGATCTAGCAATGATCTGTTTAGAAGCTCTCTGATTGGCCGTGCTGACCTGTCACTCATGTCCACTGAGCTGTCACTGGGTGGTTCGATAGTCAGGACAGGGAGGTGTGCTCCTCCTCCTCCTCCTCCTCCTGCCCTCCCTCTGTACTCCCCTCGACACTCTGTGCAGGGGGTGCTGCTCCTCCGGCTGGCGCTGCTGCCTCCCTCCGTCTCCCTGCTGTCCTCCCTCCCCCCTACGCCTCCTCCTGCCCCTAACCCTCCCCAGTACTCCGTGTCAGAGCTGGAGGCGGGTCGGGAGATCGGCGAGGACGGCGGGTGGGAGAGCGGCGAGGAGGGGAGGCAGGCGTCGTCCATGTAGAGCGTGACGTCGCTGAAGGAGGTGGCGGTGCTGTCCTCGTGCATGGCGGCACTCACGCCTCCTCTCCCTCCTCCGACTCCCGGCCGGCCCGCCACGCGTCGGGAAGCTGCATTTGCATTGCGCCACGCGCACTCTCTGTAATCTTCGTCCTCGTCTTCTTCCTCGTCCTCCTCCCCTTCCTCCTCCTCCTCTTCTTCGTCTACCTCCTCCTCGTCCTCCTCATCGTCCTCTCCTCCTGCGTCCTGCGAGTCTTCGCGACCAGACTGGCAGGTGAGGGAGTCATCGATGGAGTCGGCCAAAGACTTCACCTGCAGTCCAACATAGAGACAAAACACGAGGACCAATCAGAGGGCAGGTTGTTTTTAGATATCTATCTCAACTGCACACTCGTTTACTGTAACCAGTGTAGCATTAAAGCATGTGGAATTAGCAAACCAGCTAACGAGCCAGCTGTCTGCTATAGTTAGCCAGCTAGCTTGCTAATTCCATTGCTTTAATGCTACACTGGTTACAGAATATGTGCTGAACAGTTGGTCAGCTGCAGCTCATTCACAGGCGGAAACCTCCGGTTCTGCCGAGTGAAGTCAAAGCTTCACGTGTTAAAGCTGCATTCTCTCTAGTGTCCACCAGGGGGCGACTCCTCTGGTTGTATAGAAGTCTATAGAAAATGACTCTACTTCTCTCTTGATTTATTCCCTCAGTAAACATTGTAAACATGAGTTTATGTCTCAATCTCTAGTTTCAAGTCTTCTTCAATACAGCATGATGTTCATTTAGTACATTATGGTCCATTTAGAGTCACACAGACCATAAAGCAGGGGATGCTTTAGGGCGGGGCTACACGCTGATTGACAGGTCTCTACCAGAGACGTGTACACCGTCTCTACGTCACTCCTCCTCTGTGGCCAGTAGAAACGTTCAGTCATCTCTGTGCTCGGATGCATCTTAAAAATGCATCTTAAAGATGGATGATTAGGGCGACTGTGTGTAACTGGAGAGCAGGCTCATCCTTCAATGAGTGATGAAGAAAATCATCATATAGCTTTTGAATCCAACTGTTGTTACAATCTTAATTTCCATGATTGCAGTAAACACGAGTGTTCCTCTTTATGTAAAAGTATCCAGAATCATTTGAGACATAAAACCTCATATCACCAGCAACAGTTACATAACACACATTCTGGTTCTCAGCAGACGTCCGTGGGAAAGGATGATCGGCGCCAGACAAAAAGTAATTCATCTCTCAAATGTACCAAAACATTTCGGTACTTGGGGCTGTGTCCTATCAGAGGGCCGGAGGTTGAAATAGCACAACTACATGTCCTAAATTAGGAGTCCAGATGTGTTCTGTTTTGATTCAACAGACAGGTTTGATTGATGAAGCACAGCTCAAGAGGTGTGCATTTAGACTATAGTGGTCTGAGGACAGTAAGAATTTGAATCTGTTTCCATATGCCAAGTTCGTGGGATGTTAACGAATATGCATTAAACGATTCCCGCTGGTTTGCAACTCCAGTTCGTCATCTCTTCTCGTCATTTTCGCCACCACATAACAGGATCGGCGGTTCGATCCCCGGCTCCAGTCGCATGTCGGTGTGTCCTTGAGGAAGACACTCAACCCCAACATGCTCCCGTAGCTGAGCCTCCGGTGTGTGAATGTGGTGTGATTGTCACGCTGCCCCTGCCATCAGGGTGTGAACGGGTGAATGATGACAAGTAGTGTGAAAGCGCTTTGAGTGGTCGGAAAGACTGAAAACGTTTTACACAAGTACAGTCCGTGATAAGAAAGCCATCTTCCTCTCCTGCAGGAATGCAGCTGAAAGCTACAAATGAATGCTCGTCAGCAGAACTTCAGTCTTTTCAAGTTCAGGAATTTCCCGCTCCGACTTTTATTTGAGTGTTCACAGTAAACAGCTGCTTTAATGTCCACACATCTGTGAAGCAGGGGGCACAGGTGAGTTTACCTGCTTGGAGAAGGAGTCGTCGATGTCTCCCGCGCCGTCCGAACCCCGCTGACCTGCTGACCCTTGACCCTGCGTCTGCCGCTCATCAAAGGAGTACTGGACCCACCGAAGAGCAGAAAAACAAACTGTTTAGTTGTGTGTTCTGTTGCGTGTGTGTCACACACTGTGTTGTGTACGTGTGTACCTGCATCCTCATATTGGACAGGATGATGCGGCGCGTCATCCGGCTCTCCGAGGCCGAGCTGCGAAGCCTCTCGAAGTTCTTGTTCATGCGGTACTGCCTGAACGCCGTCTGGATCGTTCTCGCCGCCCGCCGGGACACAAACTGGCCCCCGTACTTCCTCTCCAGCATCTCCACCTGCCGAGGTATCGGAGGGACGAGGACACGACGCAGGTTCACTTCAGTGACATTATGAGGCCTTCAGGCTCTGCAAAGGGTCAATTTAACCCAGCAGAGTGAAGACATCTGCTGCTGAACGATCGATCACACGCCAGCATTGTGAGCTGATCTAACGTAACTGAGTTAACGTTTGAGCCGTGACGTGACTTCAACAGTCTGTTCTTCACTCCGAACGACAGAAAGCGTCAGAAATACAGAGACCGGGATGCACTGGAACCAAATGTGATGAAATTGTGTTGAAGAGCTTCGATGCTGCTAAATAGGACAGACATGGAAATCCTGACACGGTGCTGAGTATCAGCCCACGATGATGTGTGTGTGTGTGTGTGTGTGTGTGTGTGTGTGTGTGTGTGTGTGCGTGTGTGAAACACCATGTGTGGGCGCTCTCACGTGCATTGTTCTCTTGCTTTCTTTTTAAAAGGCTGCATCCAACTCAGAATGTAACAGAAACAGTGACGTGAAACTCGGTGGAGGCTGGTAGACCTCATGTGGTCGTCGTACCTTCTTGTCCTGGAGGTCCGTAGACAGCTCATAGCTGTCGGATAGAGCCTTGCCGCGTTTGCTCTCCTCCTCCTCTTGCTTGCGGAGCGCCAGGCTGGCCGGCTGGTGTCGGCTGTGCTGAGCCCAGGCCAGGCTCGCCGGGCTGGGGGGAGAGATGGGAGAGCTACCCTGAAGGGAGGGGGGAGAAGAGGGGGAGGGCAACTATTGAATATGCAACTTCAAGCTACTACAGAGAACTAGAGAACTTTCATTTAGTGTTGGTTCTGTCGCCCCCTGTGGACTAAAGTGGTAGTGTCTCTGAGCACCAGAGTCTCTTTAGAAAACCTCTCATTTTACTGCAGCAGGTCTGACAGGCTGACCCTCTCAGTCCTGGTTCTGGTTCTCCTGTTGCCTCCCTTCCCTCCAGCAGGTCCAGCAACACGTCCTGGGTCTCCAGCAGCGTGGTGTCGGTGTCCTCCTCCCTCCGGAGCTCTGACTGCAGGTCCAAGGCTGCAGAGAAGCCGGATTTGGGTCTGTCCCCGGTGGACCGGTCTCTGCTGGAGGATCTGGGTCTGTTCACGGTGGACCGGTCTCTGCTGGAGGATCTGGGTCTGTTCACGGTGGACCGGTCTCTGCTGGAGGATCTGGGTCTGTTCACGGTGGACCGGTCTCTGCTGGAGGATCTGGGTCTGTCTACGGTGGACCGGTCTCTGCTGGAGGATCTGGGTCTGTCCACGGTGGACCGGTCTCTCTGGAGGATCTGGGTCTGTCCACGGTGGGCCGGTCTCTGCTGGAGGATCTGGGTCTGTCCACGGTGGACCGGTCTCTGCTGGAGTCTGAGCTGAAGGAGGTTCTGGTGAACCTGCATGAGTTCATCTGGTTTCACCAGAATCCGACCCGGTGGCTCCGATGACGAGCATCAAGAACAACTCTATAGAAACAGACCATCTTCTCTCTGATGGTCTCTGCACTGATGGAGGTCTGGTGGAGGACCAGGACTACACTGAGACTGGTTTAGGCCCAGTTTCTCAGAAAGCCCTTTCTGGCAGAAGGATTAGTAGTAATATTAGTCGTACTATAAAGAGTATGAACGTACGTGGAATAGGTGGCTGTGGATTAATGGGTCATATTCAGGACTGAGGATTGAGTCCTCTGAAAATATATATTTTTAAGCATTCAGCTTTCAGCTGTCTGAGCTCGCAGAATGTTTTAGTTTAGGGTCAGCGGTGAAGGACGTATCTACTGTCTGCTGGAGCGTCGGGCTCACATTGACCTCTGAACCAGACACTCAGGTCGGCCCTCTGCCGAGCGAACAGCCCGACACAGCGCTGCAGCTCAGCTAGTGACGCTGACGATGCTGAAGAAGTTAAACATTAAACATGAAGTTAAACATTAAACATATCTTCTTTATGGAAGTCTACAACCTTCAAAGTTGTTTTGAACGATCATATTTTAACTAGTGCTGGGCAAGCTAACGCGTTATTATCGCGTTAACGTATTCATTAATTAACGCCGACAATTATTTTATCGCGCGTTAACGCATTTTTAAAAAGTATTATTATAGTAACAGACTGTCTCATGTTTATCGTTTTGTATTGGAGATGATATGTCCCTTCAGGGTTGCCGTAGAGATGCACCAGCTGTTGCTCTCCCTGGAGACAACTGGACATCGCTGCGGTAAACTCAGCAGACACCTCTATGCTGGAATTCACCGTAAACACATTTAAACGCACAGATCGGGAGCGAAGGACTTTGAAAATTAGCGGAAAGATTAACGTGAGACAACATCCGGTTTCTTAAGACGAACATCCGGTTTTCAGAATAAGATGCCAACAAAGTATGAATTATACTCACATTAAGTATGAAACATGCTGCCTGCATCTCGTGAACCAAATGTTATTGCCCTTTTGTTCCTATAGCAGTACTTTCAAAATAAAAGTGCACAATACACTACTTTATAATTGAACTTTGCCATAACAATGAGATTAATCGCGATGAAATATTTTAATCGTTGCCCAGCATTGATTTTAACCCTTCTTTAAAACTGTCACGCAGACAACTTTAATGACTGTTTGGTGTTCTATTTCATCCTTACTGACCGCCAGAGGCAGTGCTTAACACTGAATGTATTCCGTCTCGCGCATGCGCAGGTCGAATATTTATATCAACAAAGTCACGTGTGACCTCGGATGACCACCGTCATCTATAAGTTCCGGTGTCATCCTGAGCTCAGTCCTTTTTTTCTTCTCGCGTCGCAGGTTAGCTACCATGGTAGCTTAAACAAGGATGTGTCTACGATCAAGACATATTAGAGCTCGTCGCTGTAGCCTTGTGACTACCGGTCGGAGTTGCGGTTCTCTCGCCCTCCAAAGGCTGCGACGAGCTGTCCCTCTTCGGAGGGAACGGTGTGTTCGCCGTTCGGACATCGAGCCCCGGACTGGTGGACGCCCCTATCATCGGTCGTCACCAGTCTGATAAGGGTCAGCTAAGTCGTGATGACAGCAATCGGTAAGATCGATTAACGTTGTTTTCTATAACAGTTGTTTGTTCCACGGTTGGCAGAGCGCTTCCGCTCTAGTAATCGAGTGGCGCGCTAACGAGAGCGTAGAATTACGCTGTCGGCCCGCCCTTCACAGTGTTACGGCTATCACAGTTAGCAGAGTGTTCCTGCTCAGGCAAACTTTGTGAGACACTAGTCCGCATTGGCGTTGTGTACATGGAGATTTAATCTTTACATCTGACGTAATTCGCAGTTAGCAGTGTCTTCACTCAGGCTAACTTGGATGCTAGCTGGGACTGCGTCCATCAACTTTGTAAACCTTACGGCTGTCACAGTTAACAGAGCGTCCTCGCTCAGGTTAACTCAGTGGAAAACTAGCTAAACAAAGCTGATACTGGGGCTGTAGCCATCAACTTTGTATCCTTACAGCTGTCACAGTTAACAGAGCGTCCTCGCTCAGGTTAACTCAGTGGGAAACTAGCTAAACAAAAGCTGATACTGGGACTGCGTCCATCAACTTTGTAACCTTACGGCTGTCACAGTTAACAGAGCTGTCACAGTTAACAGAGCGTCCTCGCTCAGGTTAACTCAGTGGGAGACTAGCTAAACAAAGCTGATACTGGGACTGCGTCCATCAACTTTGTATCCTTACGGCTGTCACAGTTAACAGAGCGTCCTCGCTCAGGTTAACTCAGTGGAAAACTAGCTAAACAAAGCTGATACTGGGGCTGTAGCCATCAACTTTGTATCCTTACAGCTGTCACAGTTAACAGAGCGTCCTCGCTCAGGTTAACTCAGTGGAAAACTAGCTAAACAAAAGCTGATACTGGGACTGCGTCCATCAACTTTGTATCCTTACGGCTGTCACAGTTAACAGAGCGTCCTCGCTCAGGTTAACTCAGTGGAAAACTAGCTAAACAAAGCTGATACTGGGGCTGTAGCCATCAACTTTGTATCCTTACAGCTGTCACAGTTAACAGAGCGTCCTCGCTCAGGTTAACTCAGTGGAAAACTAGCTAAACAAAGCTGATACTGGGGCTGTAGCCATCAACTTTGTATCCTTACGGCTGTCACAGTTAACAGAGCGTCCCCGCTCAGGTTAACTCAGTGGAAAACTAGCTAAACAAAGCTGATACTGGGGCTGTAGCCATCAACTTTGTATCCTTACAGCTGTCACAGTTAACAGAGCGTCCTCGCTCAGGTTAACTCAGTGGGAAACTAGCTAAACAAAAGCTGATACTGGGACTGCGTCCATCAACTTTGTATCCTTACGGCGGTCACAGTTAACAGAGCTGTCACAGTTAACAGAGCGTCCTCGCTCAGGTTAACTCAGTGGGAAACTAGCTAAACAAAGCTGGTACTGGGGCTGTGGCCATCAACTTTGTAGCATTACAACGATCACAGTTAGCGGAATGTGCTCGCTCAGGCTAGCTCGGTGAATGCTAGTTATACTAAATCAACATTGAGGTTGTGCCCATTGATGGTTTTTACGCATTACGGCTGTCGAGTTCGCTCCGGCTAACTAGACTAAGCTAATACTCGGTGTGTCCATTGATTGTTGTAAACATTATGGACATATCGGTAGCGGATATCAGTTAGCAGAGTGCCCTCGCTCAGGCTAACTGGTAGCACACCAAGAGTTACAGCACCTGTCCAAGTGGAGAGTGTCCTCGCACTGTAAAGACTGTGGTTTTTTTTTGTCCGTTTTCACAGTAGCAGAGTGCTCTCGCTCAAGCTAACTGGTGGGGCACCAATATCTGCAGCAACTATCCGAGTGAAGAGTGTCCTCGCTCCCCTCTCACTATGAGGACTGTTTTCCTGACCTGTTCCACAGTGGCAGAGTGCTCTCGCTCAAGCTAACTGGTGGGACACCAATATCTGCAGCAGCTGTCTTAGGGAAGAGTGTCCTCGCTCCCCTCTCACTGTAAGGACTGTGTTCTTTTTGTCAGTTTTTCACAGTAGCAGAGTGCTCTCGCTCAAGCTAACTGGTGGGACACCAATATCTGCAGCAACTAGCTTAGTGAAGAGTGTCCTCGCTCCCCTCTCACTATAAGGACTTGCCTGGCCTGTTTCCACAGTGGCAGAGTGCTCTCGCTCAAGCTAACTGGTGGGACACCAATATCGGCAGCAACTATCTTAGTGAAGAGTGGCCTCGCTCCCCTCTCACTGTACGGACTGTGTTCTGTTTTGTCCGTTTTTTACGGTAACAGAGTGCTCTCGCTCAAGCTAACTGGGGGGACACTAATATCTGCAGCAACTATCTTAGTGAAGAGAGTGGGCTTAGAGAGTGCCCTCGCCCCTCTCACTATAAGGACTTTGCCTGACCTGTTTCCACAGTTGCAGAGTGCTCTCGCTCAGGCTAACTGGTGGGTCACCAATATCCGCAGCGGCTGGCTAAGGGAAGAGTGTCCGAAGGATCACTCGCCACTGACTGCCCCCTGCCTGTTCTCTTAACATTCAGCAGAGCGCTCCCGCTCGGACTGATTTGGAATTCCGCATAAACTAGTGGGACAAGGGTTCCACCAGAATCGCGGCCATGTTAAACTCTCCCGGCTATAGGACCTGTATAGCTCCTCTTCAGCCGGAGGACGGCCCTGACCTCTTGCCCTGGCAGGGAGAACCCAGGCAGGACCTGCGGCATCACGCCTTGAGCAGTAAGGTCTGCTAGGCTGGCCGAAGTGGAACACCTGATGCGGGAGGGCTACCTCCCCCTGTCAGGGCAGCTGAATCCAGCCCAACCTACCCTGGTCATTTGTATGGCGCTTGCACGCCGGGCATACACAGCAGCTGGAACATCCACCTGTGAGTGCCTTCTTCAGGCACCTTCCCGCCCTCACCACCTTTTCTTCCTCCCTCCGAGGAATATCTGAGGGAGTTGCGTGCATGGTGGAGACACCAGGGCTCTCTCCCGCCTTACATCAGACCATGCAGGAGGTGGCAAATCTGGCCTTGCACGTATGCCAGCCAGTTAGACGACTATGGCGTCCATCAGTTTCCCCTGAGGAGACTCTGAGGCCCGATGCCAGGTGCCCTCGACCCAATGTCGGGTCAAAGATGACCTGCTATCCAGGGCTTAGGACACAGCAGCGCTGTGCACCGTATCGACAACTCCCTCTCCCACCTCATGCTTTCCCTCGCAGATTCTCTGCAGCGGGCTACTTCGACGCTTCTGCTCAGTGATGCTTCATTGCAGGCGTTTGCGCTCATATCGAGGGAACGTGGATGTATGATGTCCACCCTGGTTCAGACTCGCCGCCAGGTTTGGCTGGCGCAGTCACCCCTATCTGAGACATGTAGGAGGACCCTCCATACTGTCCCAGTGGAGCCTGGTGAGCTGTTCGAGTCAGCTGCTGTACAGGCGCTTCAGCGGACTGTTAGAGCTAGCCAGACCTGGCAGCAGTTCTCTGGTCTTTGCAGGGACATGCCTGCACCCCCAGACCTAGGGGTCCCATTTTTGGCCCACAAGGCCGTTTCTCAGCCTCCAGC
Source organism: Melanostigma gelatinosum (assembly GCF_949748355.1). Lineage (NCBI taxonomy): Eukaryota > Metazoa > Chordata > Actinopteri > Perciformes > Zoarcidae > Melanostigma > Melanostigma gelatinosum. The sequence continues at coordinate 26,971,992 of NC_136641.1, read as the reverse complement.
TTACCCTAGTAGCGCAACAGGCCTCGGCGTCCTGCTGAGAGGCCGGACCGCTACCTATACAACCCTACTTACGTCCCCGTCCCCCCCGGCAGGGGTGCCAGGAGATGTCTCCAGGCCGGCTGTCAGGGTTCTTTCTCCCATCAGCGGATTTCCAAGGGAGAGTGGTTCACGTCTATCGACGCCTGTTCCCATGGTGCGTCACCACAACTTTCAGTCCTGGGTGCTTCCATTCGGACTCTCCCATCTCCCCATGGGTGTCCACAGTGTGTTACTGCTGTCCTTTCCCCCTGCAATCGCAGGGCGTGAACATACTGCCGTACTTAGACGACTGGCTGACCTAGGCGCCGTCCCGGCTTCAGGCGCCACAGGACACTGCTCGCCTTCTCTCACGTGGCCCGGTAGGCCTCAACGTGAACATGGAGAGGAGCTACCTGAGCCCTTCTCAGAGCATAACCTTCATTAGGGTGGCCCTATGAGGGCCTGTCTGTCGCCCCAGTGCGGATGGCTGAACAGCCTTCACTTGGATGCCAAGTGGCACAGATACAGGGCAATAATATTATCGGAACAGTGTCTATTCATCTATTCACTATCCCCATGGAGGGAGTGCATATCTGGCGAACAGTGTCCCAGGAACCGAGCCCCAGGGGCTCGGTTCCATTCCACCAGGAGATTGTCACAACAGTTACCTGCCTCTCAAGGCGGGTGCAGGGTGACAGAACGGGACAGCCTGGGGGCAGTTGTCTGCTGAACGACCGCAGGTCCAGGTTCTAGAGCTAGCGCTCGAGCACTTCCTTCCATGTTGAAGGGAAAGCATGTGCTTGTCCGGTGGACAGCACCTCTGCTGTGATTTCCCATGAACTATCGATGGGGCACCAGATCTGCAGAAGTTGCTACGGGGATCACCGTGGCCTTCTGACTTGGGAGGCCCCTCGCCTGACCAGCCTGTGGGCAATGTACCCACCAGGAGAATGGAACAAGGTTGTGGTTTTCCTGTTCCGTTACAAGCCTCCACCGGGAGAGTGGCGGCTGCAGCCAGACGTGTCGACCCACTGCCCCCACTGGGTCTCCCTGACGGAGAGGACCAGCCCTCTGGGTCAAGATGCCCTGGCTCACACGTGGCCAGAGGATCTTCTTTATGCCTTTCCACCAGTCCCTCTGCTTTTGCTATAAGCTTGTCAGAGTTCTTCCCCGACAGGAGGGATCTCCTGTCGCAACTAGAGGGTCGGATTTGGCATTCCAATCCCTGCCACCTTCAATTAGGGGTCACGGGAGGGCCCGACCGGATGCTGAGTGGCTGCATAGAACCAGTCTGACGGACTATTCTGAATGCCAGTGCGCGGTCTACCTGCCTGCAGTACAAGAAACAGGTGGAAGCTGTTCTCCGACTAGTGTGCGGCTCAGAACAAGGTCCCAGTACAGCGCCCCGTGCCTGCTGTACTGAGTTTCTACAGTCTCTCCTGGATAAGGGCCGGTCTCCCCTGCATGGGACCTACCCTTGGTACTGGACAGCTTATGCTTGTCCTTTTGAACCCCTGGCACAGGCGGAGCCTAGAGGGCTATCAGCAAGACGGTTTTCTCCTTGCTGTCAATTCAGCTCAATGTGGGGGCGAGCTGCATGCCCTATCAGTGGAAGAATCATGTCTGAGGTGGAACTCAGATGGCTTGGGTGTCACTTTCTGGCCTAAGGCAGTGTTTCTCCCAAGGGGGTGGATACGTTCACATATAAACCAGCCTATCCAGCTGGCAAAGTTGACCCCCCCCCCCCCCTCCCCCATCGGGAGAGGAGAGGTCAAGGCTGCTGTGCCCAGTGTGGGCCCTCAGAGCTTATATGGAAGCCACCGCCTGCATAGTCAGTTATGGTGAGCCTAAGAAGGGCTGTGCTCCTTTTTAAGAAAAAAAAGGAAAAACGGCACCTGTCCCACTGGATAGGGGAGGCCATTGCCGATACATACAAGGCGAGCGGCTGCGCTCGGCCATCCGGGGTGAAGGGTCACTACCAAGAGTGTCTCCACACCGAGGGCAAGCCTGAGTGGTGTACCTGTGGGGGATACATGTGCGGCGGCCTCATGGGCATCACCGAGCACATTCACCAAACACGACAGAGTTAACGTTGCCGACCCTCACCCACTGGGGAGGGTTCTTGGCCAATTTTCTCTGCCGGAGCTATAAGGGGTAGTTACTGTGCTTCCTCGTGACTCTTTTGGTATAAGTCATCCAGTGTTAAGCACTGCCTCTGGCGGTCAGTAAGGATGAAATAGAACGAAAGTTACGAACGTAACTACGGTTCTATGAATCCTGGATGACCGCCAGAGTTCTTGGTCACTCGGAATCCCGTGAACTCGCGAGAAGATTCCATAGGACTGAGCTCAGGATGACACCGGAACTTATAGATGACGGTGGTCATCCGAGGTCACACGTGACTTTGTTGATATAAATATTCGACCTGCGCATGCGCGAGACGGAATACATTCAGTGTTAAGCACTGCCTCTGGCGGTCATCCAGGATTCATAGAACCGTAGTTACGTTCGTAACTTTCGTTTTGTGTGTGTGTGTGTGTGTTTAAGGGTCAGTACCTGTGTGTGTGTGTGGGAGGCTCCCAGGGGCCCGATGGAGGAGGCGGAACCGTAGGGGTCACAGGGGCTGGAGAGGGGGCTGTTGCTATAGCGATGGAAGGGAGGCGGATGGCCGAAGGACGAATCAGAAAAAGTGAGCGCCTCCGGACACTGAGGATCACCCTCCACACTGAGAGAGAGAGAGAGCGAGAGAGAGAGAGAGAGCGAGAGAGCGAGAGAGCGAGAGAGAGAGAGAGAGAGAGAGAGAGAGAGAGAGACAGAGACAGAGACAGAGACAGAGAGAGAGAGAGAGAGAGAGAGAGAGAGAGCGAGAGAGAGAGAGAGAGAGACAGGGAGCGACAGAGAGAGAGAGAGACAGAGAGAGAGCGAGAGAGAGAGAGCAAGAGAGAGAGAGAGCGAGAGAGCGAGAGAGCGAGAGAGAGAGAGAGAGAGAGAGAGAGAGAGAGAGAGAGAGAGAGCGAGAGAGAGAGAGAGAGCGAGAGCAAGAGAGAGAGAGACAGAGGACAGGGAGCGACAGAGAGAGAGAGAGACAGAGAGAGAGCGAGAGAGAGAGAGCAAGAGAGAGAGAGAGCGAGAGAGCGAGAGAGAGAGAGAGAGAGAGAGAGAGAGAGAGAGAGAGAGAGAGAGAGAGAGAGAGAGAGAGGAGAGAGAGAGAGAGAGAGAGAGAGAGAGCGAGAGAGAGAGAGAGCGAGAGAGAGAGAGAGAGAGAGAGAGAGAGAGAGAGTTATCAATCTGCTTATAGGTCAAGTCATGGACTGAGATCGTTCGATAACATATGACACATTTTAAATAAAAAAACAATACAATCAGATCTAAAGTTCAAATGTTTGACTGTCAGGACATCAGGATGGAGGAGAGGAAGGATTCAAAACAACTTTATTAATCAACAAAGGCAATTAGATTTGAGTAAAAAGAGACAGGAAACAGAAAGCTGCACAGACAGACATCCACAAGCAAAAGAGCTGTTTAAGGTAAAAACAGATCAAGAGGAAGAGGAGGAGGAAGAGCGGAAACAATATGAGGGAGAGGAAAAGAGAAAAAAGAGATTAGCAGGATGAGATGAGAGACGAGGAACATTGAGTAAGTGCAGAAGGAAGAGGAGTACGTGAGGAAGTGGAAGAGGAAAAAAATAAAGACGTAGAATAGAGGAAGGAGAAGTGGGAGAGGTGTGATTGGTCAAAAGGAGGAACTAAAGGTCGAGGATAAACAAGAGGGTGCTGAACGCAGCAGATCAAACCAGATCAAACCAGATCAAATAAGACAGAACTGGATCAGACCACACAGACTGGAACAAACAGACCAACCGGCATTAAGAATTAATAAAAGAATAAATCCAGAACCAGAAGAAACAAAATCCCAGACTAGACAAAACTAGACTAAATGAAAGTGGAAGCAGACTAAACCACAAATATCCAGATAGAACTAGAATAAACAGAACAAACAAGAAAAACACAATCAAACGTAAACAGACTGAATTGTATCAAACAAGTCCGGACAACAACAACTGGATCAAACCAAAGTAAACAGTACTAACCAAGACCGCAACCAAATTAAAGTAGAAGAAACCGGAATTAACAGAACCAGAAATACCCCCAAAAACCCACTGATTTGTACCATACAAGACCAACTGGACCAAACCAAAGCACACAAGACTCAAACCAGATGAAACTGGACTGAAGCGCACTAAACTAGAATACTCCAGACATACTGCATCAAAGCAGAGTAACAAACTAACGGCACCGAACCAGATTAAACTGGATGTGTGGCCGGATCAAACCGGATAGAACCGGACAGAACTAGACCAGCTCCTTCCCACCCATCCGGTGACGGCTCATCGCTCACTGGTTCAACATCCTCGTCCGCCTGCAGAAAGACGACTGATACACGATCAATCGAATAACTGATGAGACGAGGAGGAGACGAGGAGGAGACGAGGAGGAGACGAGGAGGA
>NC_136641.1:26955402-26967267 GCF_949748355.1 Melanostigma gelatinosum | reverse complement strand
GAAGAGAGAGAGAGTTATCAATCTGCTTATAGGTCAAGTCATGGACTGAGATCGTTCGATAACATATCTGTTTGTTTACTAAAACAAAGATCGAGACTAAAATGACACATTTAAAATAAAAAAACAATACAAATCAGATCTAAAGTTCAAATGTTTGACTGTCAGGACATCAGGATGGAGGAGAGGAAGGATCAAACAACTTTATTAATCAACAAAGGCAATTAGATTTGAGTAAAAAGAGACAGGAAACAGAAAGCTGCACAGACAGACATCCACAAGCAAAAGAGCTGTTTAAGGTAAAAACAGATCAAGAGGAAGAGGAAGAGGAAGAGCGGAAACAATATGAGGGAGAGGGAAAGAGAAAAAGAGATTAGCAGGATGAGATGAGAGACGAGGAACATTGAGTAAGTGCAGAAGGAAGAGGAGTACGTGAGGAAGTGGAAGAGGAAAATAATAAAGACGTAGAATAGAGGAAGGAGAAGTGGGAGAGGTGTGATTGGTCAAAAGGAGGAACTAAAGGTCGAGGACAAACAAGAGGGTGCTGAACGCAGCAGATAAAACCAGATCAAACCAGATCAAATAAGACAGAACTGGATCAGACCACACAGACTGGAACAAACAGACCAACCGGCATTAAGAATTAATAAAAGAATAAATCCAGAACCAGAAGAAACAAAATCCCAGACTAGACAAAACTAGACTAAATGAAAGTGAAGCAGACTAAACCACAAATATCCAGATAGAACTAGAATAAACAGAACAAACAAGAAAAACACAATCAAACGTAAACAGACTGAATTGTATCAAACAAGTCGGGACAACAACAACTGGATCAAACCAAAGTAAACAGTACTAACCACGACCGCAACCAAATTAAAGTAGAAGAAACCGGAATTAACAGAACCAGAAATACCCCAAAAACCCACTGATTTGTACCATACAAGACCAACTGGACCAAACCAAAGCACACAAGACTCAAACCAGATGAAACTGGACTGAAGCGCACTAAACTAGAATACTCCAGACATACTGCATCAAAGCAGAGTAACAAACTAACGGCACCGAACCAGATTAAACTGGGATGTGTGGCCGGATCAAACCGGATAGAACCGGACAGAACTAGACCAGCTCCTTCCCACCCATCCGGTGACGGGCTCATCGCTCACTGGTTCAACATCCTCGTCCGCCTGCAGAAAGACGACTGATACACGATCAATCGAATAACTGATGAAGACGAGGAGGAGACGAGGAGGAGACGAGGAGGAGAGACGAGGAGGAGACGAGGAGGGACTCTGTGTGACGGGCCATCATCAGTGTGTGTGTGTGTGTGTGTGTGTGTGTGTGTGTGTGTGAGTGATCATCAAAGGGGCTCTTCAGTGTTAATCTAAGACACCCGTGAAGCTCGCACCGAAGCTAACGTGGGCACTGCCAAGCTCTCTCTCTCACACACACACACACACACACACACACACACACACACACAGTCACACACGCACACACACACACACACACAGTCACATGACGATGACTCATGGTTAACAGCAGTGTGTGTGTGTCGTGTGTGTGTACAGTGTGTGTGTTGTGAGAGACCCCAGCATGAGTGTGTGGGAGCCACTGGATGTGTGTGTGTGTCAGAGATGAAGAAGAAGCTGAAGACATTATTCTGGGATGATGTTGCGTTTACGTCCCTAAACCTGGATGTATCTCACACACACACACACACACACACACACACACACACACACACACACACACACACACACACACACACACACACACAAAGCCAAGAAGTGACTGCACTCATAAATCCCAGTGAAGCGTTGCAGTAAAAACTGAGAGGAAGGAACTCTAGATAATTGCTAACTGTCTCTCTTTCTCTTTCCTCCTCATCCTCATCATCATCATCATCCTTATCACATCACATCTGTTCTTCATCTCCCTCATTCCTTCGTCTCCTTTCTCCTGTTCCTCTGTTATCTCCTCCTCTCCCCGTCCGTCACCTCCTCTTGTCTCTGTTTCACGACTCTTCCTTTCCTCTTCTCTGATTTCCTTTGCTTTCATTTCCTCTTCCCTTCTCCTCTTGTCATCATGTGACAACATCTCCTTTCCTGTTTCTTTTCTTCTCCACTTTGCTCCTCTTCCGACCCTCTTTCATCCTCTCCTTCCACCTCCCTTTCCTTTCCTTAATCGAGGTCCTTCTCTCCTTCCATGCAAGAGGACGTTAAAGTATTGTTCAGTCTGACTTTCAGAAATACAGAATGTTTACAGCAGCAGACGGAAAAGCAAAGATCTGCACAATAATCGTAGAATAATTGTATGCAGCTCCACCAGCAGGCCCACAGTATAAAGAGTCAGCCAGTCAGCTCCACCAGCAGGCCCACAGTATAAAGAGTCAGTCAGCTCCACCAGCAGGCCCACAGTATAACGAGTCAGTCAGCTCCACCAGCAGGCCCACAGTATAACGAGTCAGCCAGTCAGCTCCACCAGCAGGCCCACAGTATAACGATGTCAGTCAGCTCCACCAGCAGGCCCCACAGTATAACGAGTCAGTCAGCTCCACCAGCAGGCCCACAGTATAAAGAGTCAGCCAGTCAGCTCCACCAGCAGGCCCACAGTATAAAGAGTCAGGTCAGCTCCACCAGCAGGCCCACAGTATAACGAGTCAGTCAGCTCCACCAGCAGGCCCACAGTATAACGAGTCAGTCAGCTCCACCAGCAGGCCCACAGTATAAAGAGTCAGTCAGCTCCACCAGCAGGCCCACAGTATAACGAGTCAGTCAGCTCCACCAGCAGGCCCACAGTATAACGAGTCAGCCAGTCAGCTCCACCAGCAGGCCCCACAGTATAAAGAGTCAGCCAGTCAGGCTCCACCAGCAGGCCCACAGTATAAAGAGTCAGTCAGCTCCACCAGCAGGCCCCACAGTATAAAGAGTCAGTCAGCTCCACCAGCAGGCCCACAGTATAAAGAATCAGTCAGCTCCACCAGCAGGCCCACAGTATAAAGAGTCAGTCAGCTCCACCAGCAGGCCCACAGTATAAAGAGTCAGTCAGCTCCACCAGCAGGCCCACAGTATAAAGAGTCAGTCAGCTCCACCAGCAGGCCCACAGTATAAAGAATCAGTCAGCTCCACCAGCAGCCCACAGTATAAAGAGTCAGTCAGCTCCACCAGCAGGCCCACAGTATAAAGAGTCAGTCAGCTCCACCAGCAGGCCCACAGTATAAAGAGTCAGTCAGCTCCACCAGCAGGCCCACAGTATAAAGAGTCAGTCAGCTCCACCAGCAGGCCCACAGTATAAAGAGTCAGTCAGCTCCACCAGCAGGCCCACAGTATAAAGAATCAGTCGCCCACCACAGCAGACTTCATAAATATTCCCATCGTGCAGCGTGGGAGGCGGCAAGGTTCTCTCCTCCACATTATAAACAGCACAAGAAGAGACGTTCTAACCGTCGGCCGTTTAACATTTAGTCAGTAACACAAATACAAATCAATATCCCAACTATGATGATTGATTATATGAGCACGAATGAACCCTCTGCACTCAAAGCAGTTTCAGGTGTTTCTCTGTTCTTCATGTTCTCTGTAACATAAAGTTCCTCTATGAAACAGAACCATCACGACTAGAAGCAGAGAGAACTAGAACATGTCTTTAGTGCAGAATAACACAGTGTATGATGACCTCAATCATTAAAAAGATGTTTAATGTTTTTGAGAATTATTTTTACAAATTTGCCAAACTATGAACTATTCACATGTTTACATCCTCTAACTCAGACAAGAATACACTCCTCCTCTCCTCCCTCTCTCTCCTCATCTCCCCCTCTCATCTCCTCCCCTCTCCTTCCCCCCTCTCTCTCCCATCTCCCCCTCTCCCCCTCCTCTCCTCCCTCACCCTCTCCCTCCCCTCTCCTCTCCCTCTCTCTCCCACTTCTCCCTCTCCCTCCCTCCCCCCTCCTCCTCTCCTCTCCTCTCCCATCTCCCCTCTCCTCCTACCTCCTCCCCTCCCCTCTTCCTCCTCTCCCCTCTCCCTCCTCTCCCTCTCCTCCTCTCCTCTCCTCCCCCTCCCCTCTCCTCCTCTCTCCCCTCTCCTCCTCTCCCCTCTGCTCCTCTCCTCCCCTTCCCTCCCCTCTCCTCCCCTCTCCTCTCCCATCTTCCATCCCGTGGGTTTCCGGGTTCAGAGGAACTGTCCATCAACACTCCAGTGAAGCACAGCAGCAGGAGTGAAGGTCCATCTTTGTGCAGCAGCATTGTCCATTCGCTCCGTATCGAAGCAGAATCTCTGCTCAGCAGTGAGCGCGTGTGTCGCTCGGATGAACCGACAGGCGGATGACAAACAGGAAGTGAGGGCGCAGCGATGTGACAGAGCGGCAGCGACTCTGCAGCGAGACGAGAGGCCGGACTCACAGTCTGACACCAGTACGAGGAGGAGGAGGAGGAGGAGGAGGAGGAGGAGGAGGACCAGATGATTCACTGACCTGTCTCACACACTCACTGTCTCTCACTGACAGACCAGCACATTTCTCCGGGGGGATCAAAATAAAACCTCCCAAAAAAATCCAACATTTAGAGCAGATTGAATTATTTGGAGACCAAAGTTTAGTCGAGAGATGAGACCATGATAACACGTTCCAGTACCTATACTACCGTTTAGTATTTAGTATGCAAGAAAACAATATTCATCATGTCCCAACACGTCGTGTGTCCAAAGGCAGTATGTCTTAAAATAGCAACATGTCCTCGTACTTCAACCCAACATGCTTCTCTGGCTCTTCTGACCCAACAATCCTCCAGCAGATACACGAGCAACAAGCTCAAAGTTCAAGGTGCATGTGGAACAAAAGATGCTTTTCCACTGATTATCCAATATGCCAATGTCAACAATATCACAAGCAAAATACTCAAACATTTGGCCTTAAGATCATTTTGATTTATCTTTCCCAACACATCCACAGACCTGAAGCACAGAAGAGATCGTCTCATGGACTCCCACGGTCACGTGTGTGACGGGTGGAAAGTTTCAGCGATGGTTATGGTTACGTTCAGGAAAAGATAACACAGTTATGTACGAAACTTATTTTATGAAACTAAAAAATATTTGAAATGAAACGGAAATACTTGTTTAAAATGACAGTTATTTTACCAAACAAACTTTCTTATATTTCTTTTGAACAGAAAAACACGTATTTTAAACAGCACACGCAGTTATTTTACACCACAAACACATTTGGACCCAAAACACGATCGTTTTTCGTACGTTTAATGTTTATATGGGAGGGAGGGCGAGGGAGGGAGCGGAGAGAGAGAGCGAGAGCGAGAGAGGCGCGAGAGAGAGCGAGAGAGAGCGAGAGCGAACGAGAGAGAGAGCGAGCGAGCGAGAGAGAGAGAGCGAGCGAAGAGAGAAGAGAGCGAGAGCGAGCGAGAGAGCGAGAGAGAGAGCGAGCGAGAGAGAGAGAGCGAGCGAGAGAGAGAGCGAGCGAGAGAGAGCGAGAGAGAGAGAGAGAGAGCGCGAGAGAGAGAGCAAGATGAGAGCGAGCGAGAGAGCGGAGAGAGTGAGAGCGAGAGAGCGAAGAGAGAGAGAGAGGAGAGCGAGAGAGAGAGAGAGAGAGCGAGAGAGAGCGAGAGAGAGAAGAGCGAGAGAGAGAGAGAGAGAGAGAGAGAGAGAGCAGAGAGAGAGAGAGAGAGAGAGAGAGCGAGAGAGAGCGATGAGAGAGCGAGAGAGAGCGAGCGAGAGAGAGAGAGCGAGAGAGAGCGAGAGAGAGAGAGAGAGAGAGAGAGAGAGAGAGCGAGAGAGAGCGAGAGAGAGAGAGAGAGAGAGAGAGAGATGAGAGCGAGAGAGAGCGAGAGAGAGCGAGAGCGAGAGAGGAGAGAGAGAGCGAGAGAGCGAGAGCGAGAGAGAGAGAGAGCGAGAGAGCGAGAGAGAGAGAGAGAGAGAGAGAGAGAGAGAGATCATCATTTCACATAAAAACCCATCAATCAAGAGCAGAATCAGCAGATCAATCCATAATGAATGAAATGGATTGACTGTAATAACTGTCCAGCGTGGCTATGAATACGCCTCCTCGGCCATCTGGGCCCTGAAGGCAGCACCATGTGAAGGATCTGGCTGCTGACCGCACGAGTGTGGAGCATACGGTCGAGAGCTCCTGAAAGCGGACAGCAGGAGGACCTCACTGAGTTGACAACGTTTCGTCGGCTGCTGTTTCCGCTGCCAAGAACAACCTCTCGATCTCGAGATGAACGCGGTTTACATGAAGCTCGGCCCGGAACGCGCTCACACGGTCCCGTTATAATCCCCGTGTAAACAGCGCTTATCTTTATTCCGCTGCGGTTTTTACAATCAGCAAACAAAGCATTAACATTTCATCGTCGCAGAGCTGCTCCGCAAAAACAAACACGCCAAATCAACCATCAGCGCCTGTTGGTTTAATGAAGAACGAAGCAATCCAAGAGCCGCGGCTCTATTTACAGTGCAGATAGAAACCAGACAATGAAAAGAGATTCTCTGCTTTCCATCGAGTCGACTCTCGTCAGGAAGTTCTTCTGCTGAGAACTGAAAATATGTCAACGAAGCATCTTTGCAGAGGAGATTAACTGGAGGAACATGACATGGTGATGGATTTATGATGCAGGGTGAAGGCTGCAACGGCTGCAGGCTAAATACATGACGGTGTGACTTCTTCAACAAAAAACAAGAGTCACATTCGGACCCAACTTATGGACTTCGAAATGTGGCTGAAATCAACATCATGGCTCCAGCTAGAAGGGCAGTCGGAGAGCAGGCCTCCGTCAAGGTTGCTTCCCAGAAGACAATAACGAAGGTGTGTATCCGCCTCCTGTTCAGGGTCTGTGACGGGTTCTTTCTCGGCCCCATGATGCACTTTTCTACCAAGTTGAATGAAGATCTGGTCCAGTTTTACTGTAATCCTGCTGACAAACCGATGAACGAACAAACTGAAGGTGAGTAGAACATAGAGCAGCGTTATCAGGAGAAGCATGACATGGTGAGGGGCCTCTGATGCTGAGAAGCAATGACATGGTGAGGAGCCTCTGATGCTGAGAAGCATGACATGGTGAGGGGCCTCTGATGCAGAGAAGCATGACATGGTGAGGGGCCTCTGATGCTGAGAAGCATGACATGGTGAGGGGCCTCTGATGCTGAGAAGCATGACATGGTGAGGGGCCTCTGATGCAGGGTACATCTTCCACAACGGCTACGAGAACTGGAGGATAAATAAATGACGATGTGACTTCTGAAACCACGTTTACAATAACTCATGGCGTCGAAACGTGGCTTGAATCAAATATCATCTTTGCTGTTTTTCATTGTCATGAGTGATGATACATTTATTATCTTTTGCTTTTAAACTGTTGACAAAATATGCAATTTGGTGACATCACCTGGGGCTTCAGGAAGATGTGTTTATGTCCTAAAGCTGCGTTCTTTCATCTCGGAGGTTTCCAGGCAACAGCCCCGCTCAGCAACAATGCTGCTGAGTCAGCTCCTTCAGCAACGCTTCCCAAACAGGCCGGCGTGACTCAGTTCGTGTCTTTTCTCCCTCAACACTCCACCGGCAGAGCAGAGAGCCGGTGAAGCGCCACACTGCTGGGACCAGGGGGTCGGATTCCCACCTGTACCGCCGGGCTGAAGAGGACGTCTCTAAGAAGACGTAACACGAAGGAAGTAGCTCTGCATCACTAAATCTGCATCATTATGTCGATATTTCGGCGTCCCTTTTATCCGTTTATTGCAAATAAATCACAGCAAAATCACTTTATTTTGGGTTCATACAGCTGCAGTAAACCAGCCGACGTGTGGCTCACTAGATAGAGTGAATCCTCCTCTGGATGATGTTATCAACTCACACGACGTTTAGCCTCCTGTGATATCTGGGACTTCTACAACATACAACATGGTGCTTATTACACGCGTCTATGCGGCGCATCATCAAACTCTAACGATGACGAAGACTCTGCTGGATCGACATCATTCTGGCATCATTTATTGCAATATTTTCAGGGCAATTAATTCACACGTCCTTTAATATTGACGTATCGATAAGATCGATTCACCCAACAAACGGTGACCCACGAGGCAGCGAGAGCGGTGGGTTCACGCCTCGCAGCAGCTGCCAGGCTTTGGATGAAGCGGGAGAAAGCACGCTGAGATCTGCCACATCCTCACGCAACTATAAATAGATGCTCACAGACCACAAAGGTTCACAGAGCACACTGTGCCCACAACGGACACGGATGATACGAGACGAAAGTCAACTTCTACCACAGTTTGTCACGTTGTGGTACAAAAAGAAACGTAATTAAAAATCCTGGATATTTTCTTGTATTTCTATTGCAATAAATATTCCGTTTGTAACTTGTTCTTTGCAAAAGGGACGCAAGCACGGACGGATGAGCCCCAACACGACCCCACAGCCACTTTACAGCTTTAACCAGAAGTGTGAGATTCTCACTGAGGTTCAGAACTGGACTTTAACTTGAAGCATTATATTCTCTTAAGCCAGAGATGCTCACGAAGTCTTCTCTGGTGGTAATAAGTGTTCTATCATTCGCTTAGAATGTCTAAGGAATTCAAATCACTCTTTTATCTGTTAGCAAACAGTATCAGCATTGATGAGTCGTTCGTATGTGATCCCTTTAAACAGGCTGTTTCCAATGTAATATCAATGGAAATCACTGTGTAGCCCCGCCCTAAAGCATCGCCTGCTTCATGGTCTGTGTGACTCTAAATGGACCATAAGTTGCATGAGTTTCTGTGTTTCTGTGTTTCTGTGTGTTTCTGTGTTTCTGTGTTTAACTCGATGACGTTATGCTGACTGTTGATGGAGCTGCTACAATGTTAGCTTAGCATAGCACCGATCGATCCAAACTCCATTCAGAAAACAAACATTTTAAAAGTTGTTTGCTTGTCGGAGAGAACTAACAAAACATGGATTCAGACTTTTTACAAATCTGCATCATTTTGTAGTTATTTCGGCTTCCTTTTTGTCCGTTTATTGTCATGAAATCACAGCAGAAGTGTGTATGTTGTGTTCATACAGCTGTGGTAAACAGACGTGGGGCTTGCTACAGTGAACAGCTCAGCGTCTCCAGATGACGTGATGTACCGAGACACGACGGCGTTTACGTTCTGCGACCTGGAATACAAAATAAATCCCCCAAAATGAATTGATTCGGGTTCATTTTTTAGCCAGAAGTCATTTTGTGAGAGCTGGTGCCACTTCACCAAGATGGTGGTTATCACAACGCTTGAACAAAAGACGTGAGCGAAGATAAACCAGAGCCGTAAAGCCGTAAACTCTGCAGTCACACGGTGTTCCTGCCACTGCGCTGCTGGACGTGACGTCACTTTCAAACGCTCGTGACTTTTCTCCTGCTTCCAGGTGTGAAATCGAAAGCCATTAAATCTGCCCCCCCACCCGCCTCGTTTTCATCAAAGAAGCAGCCGATCACACCATCGGTCACTGAGAGCACAATATCAACGACAGAAGAAATCCTTGCATGTGAACAAACAGTCGGCCAATCAAGATGATTCTGACAGCAGCCAGTAGTGGAAAGTATCAAAGTACTTTTACTCAAGTTATTGTACTTTACTTGAGTAATTCCATCTGAAAGTACTTTCTAATTCTACTCCTTCACATCTGAATCAATATTGTATTTTTTACTGCACCACATTAGTTGTTATATTATTCATAGAAAATACAATCAAATCACAGATATATTATGAGCATTATTAGGGGATTCGACTGACAGCCTCACAGTCAAAGCGTCACAGTGGCAGAAAGCATGTGGTGATGAAACATCGACTCATTCGTTGAGGTTATTCGAGGCGCTCGATGTCTGATTTCACAGACGGACAACCCAAAGACACATTCATGTGAGGCATGCCTCTGACCACGGCTGTCGTCCTACAAATGGAAAAACTGTCACGAGATTCACAGATCACATTCCTGCTCCCCAGAGGACGGACCACTTCGATTTAAACAACTAGCGCCACCTTCAGGACACACTTTACATCTTTATCCGCTCCACTAGTAAGACTCTAAGAGCAGCTAAATCACCAGTATGTTATAATCACGGTCCTCAGCCTGCTCAGCTTTACAGCCTGAATCCCAGAAAGCCTGAGCGGGGAGTCGGGTCGGAATCATCTCGGGGTTTCCAGGCAACAGCCCCGCTCAGCAACAATGCTGCTGAGTCAGCTCCTTCAGCAACGCTTCCCAAACAGGCCGGCGTGACTCAGTTCGTGTCTTTTCTCCCTCAACACTCCCACCGGCAGAGCAGAGAGCCGATGAAGCGCCACACTGCTGGGACCAGGGGGTCGGATTCCCACCTGTACCGCCGGGCTGAAGAGGACGTCTCTAAGAAGACGTAACACGAAGGAAGTAGCTCAGAAATGTTGTCTCAACAGAGGATATAAATACCATCCAAGACTCTACAGCGGCCGGGAAGAAATGAAACTACAGGAGCAGAGCAGTGATTGAACACAGTTCTACTCAGTGAAGCCAAAGCTTCATGTGTTAGAGCTGCATTCTCTCTAGTGGCCACCAGGGGGCGACTCCTCTGGTTGTATAGAAGTCTATAGAAAATGACTCTACTTCTCTCTTGATTTATTACCTCAGTAAACATTGTAAACATGAGTTTATGTCTCAATCTCTAGTTTCAAGTCTTCTTCAATACAGCATGATGTTCATTTAGTACATTATGGTCCATTTAGAGTCACACAGACCATAAAGCAGGGGATGCTTTAGGGCGGGGCTACACGCTGATTGACAGGTCTCTACCAGAGACGTTGTTTTCGTCTTGGAACTTTATCACTTTCACAGTGTTTTCACTTAATGAAAGCTAATTGTAACATGTTGAACACCTAAATATGTTGATGACCAAAAACCAAGATGGCGACAGTAAAAAACCAAGATGGCGACGGCCAAAATGTCAAACGCAAGGCTTCAAAACAACAGTCCACAAACCAAAGAGTGACATCACGGTGACTACATCCGCTTCTGATCAACAGCCGATGGTTCCACTCATGAACATCTGTTCTCACAGAAACAGCTGGAAGATCCAGTTTGAACAACCAACAACTCAGCAACTTTCTTTTGACTTCATCCAGATCATTCTTTTGTAAAAGTGTAATGTTAATATTCTGAAGAGACAATCAATAATCTGTTGCCATTTCCTTTCAGTAGAAACAACACAACTTCATCACCTTTAAAGTTGATGTGATGAACTTTATTCCACATGACCATCTACTTTTCAAACTAACTCAGTAGTTTTGTTGTATGTGTGTCACACGTAATGTGCAGAAATTGACTCACGTTAGTGGATGTGCGTCGATATGTTTGACTGAATACGTAGGTTTTGGGTTTCTATTGTGTTTAAAACGATGAAATTATCAGTTCACTGACTGCTCTGCATGTCTCACGTCTGACACCAACAGGCTATAAACAGCTGATGTCTGTGATCACACTCCGACTGTCACATGATTCAAACTGTGATTTTACAGAGAGAGAGAGAGAGAGAGACAGAGAGAGAGAGAGAGAGAGAGAGAGAGGAACAGAGAGGGAGAGGTTTAAATATCTTTATTTGTTTGTGTTAAGTTCCATTTACAGAGTTCTACTGTTACTCAAAACAAACCGAATTCAAATAAGGTCCAACAAACATGAACGTGTCTTTAATTGTCTGCAGGCTGAGATCTGACTCTCACTCAGCGCCCTCTTTGTCCAGTTCTTTGTTCACTTTGTGAACTATTTTCTTGAGTCTGTATCCTTCCTGCTTCGTGAGACCTCCTCTGTCCTTGCTCCTCATGTGAGACCTGGCAGAGCTGGAGAGCTGCTCCTTGTCAGAGAGGTAG
>NC_136641.1:26940402-26950402 GCF_949748355.1 Melanostigma gelatinosum | reverse complement strand
ACGCAGCTCTGGAGACGATCATTTATGAAACATGAATGAAAACAGGATGAAAAGTGAGACTTTTGAGAGTTTGTTGTGTTTGCGTAACAAGCGGGGAATGAGAATCTCGGGGATTGTCACACCATCAAAACAGCAAACAGAGTGTTGTTCTGCTCATTGCAGTGACGAGGAGCTTCCAGCAGCAGAGCGGTGAGCGACAGCTGACCGCTCGATATGTTGACCACGTGCAGAGCGGCTGCAGCCTCGGGACGGCGGGTAAAGTGGGCGAAACGCCAGCGTCACAGAGACCTAAACACTCGAGCTCATCCTGCTGTCATGAGGCGCTCAACGTAAATGTGCTGAACGACGTCAGGAAAGCTGCATTTCAGCACAGTGTGTCTGCATGTAAAGACTAAACATCGACGGCTTTAGACATGAAATACTACAAACTACTCATCGAGTTAAACTCGTCATCGGAGCAAAGATATGCAGAAACAGCAACAGCCCGTCCTGCCATTGGCTGTTTGTTCATCAGTGATATTGAACTGTGGGAGTGGAGACGTGTGTTCTATTAAATCCACAATGATTCAGATTTATAAAACAGTACATAGAGTATGCAGGGTTTTATAAATCTGACGAAAATAATACATATCCATATTTCTGTTTCTGTAGGTACACAGAGCTTAAGTCCTGAATTTACAGCTTCTATTAAATCATCTGGTTCCTGGAAAAGGCCCAAAGGAAGGCCTCGTAAGCTTCACCTCAACAATGTCACTGAAAGTGACATCAAAAAACAACGACAACAAGATGCATAACAACTACAAAGAGACACAAAACAACTACAACAAGATGCATAACAACTACAAAGAGACACAAAACAACTACAACAAGATGCATAACAACTACAAAGAGACACAAAACAACTACAACAAGATGCATAACAACTACAAAGAGACACAAAACAACTACAACAAGATGCATAACAACTACAAAGAGACACAAAACAACTACAACAAGATGCATAACAACTACAAAGAGACACAAAACAACTACAACAAGATGCATAACAACTACAAAGAGACACAAAACAACTACAACAAGATGCATAACAACCACAAAGAGACACAAAACAACTACAACAAGATGCATAACAACTACAAAGAGACACAAAACAACTACAACAAGATGCATAACAACTACAAAGAGACACAAAACAACTACAAAGAGACAAAAAAATACTTCACGAGATGCAAAACAACTACAAAGAGACACAAAACAACTACAAAGAGACAAAAATACTTCACGAGACGCAAAACAACTACAAAGAGACACAAAACAACTACAAAGAGACAATAAATACTTCACGAGATGCAAAACAACTACAAAAGAGACACAAAACAACTACAAAGAGACAAAAATACTTCACCGAGATGCAAAACAACTACAAAAGAGACACAAAACAACTACAAAGAGACAAGAAATACTTCACAGAGATGCAAAACAACTACAAAGAGACACAAAACAACTACAAAGAGACACAAAACAACTACAAAGAGACAAGAACTACTTCACAGAGACGCAAAACAACTACAAAGAGACACAAAACAACTACAAAGAGACATAAAACAACTACAAAGAGACACAAAACAACTACAAAGAGACACAAAACAACTACAAAAGAGACACAAAACAACTACAAAGAGACAAAAATACTTCACCGAGATGCAAAACAACTACAAAAGAGACACAAAACAACTACAAAGAGACAAGAAATACTTCACAGAGACGCAAAACAACTACAAAGAGACACAAAACAACTACAAAGAGACACAAAACAACTACAAAGAGACACAAAACAACTACAAAGAGACACAAAACAACTACAAAGAGACACACAATACTTCACAGAGACGCAAAACAACTACAGCGACTGGGGGTCTGGGCCCAGGGGCCCATTGTCTCCGTGTCCTGTTTTAATACAGTCACATTTGATTTCTTAAAAACATGACATTCATCACAACTCTTGAAGAAGAAAGTCAAGAGTTCACTGAAGTCAGCTGGGTTGATCCTCTGGGGAACGTGAATGTCTGTACAGCGTTTAATAACAATCCAAAGGCTGTTGAGATATTTCAGTCTGGACCATCCAGGACCATCGGTACCACCAACGGTCTAAGAGGTCACCTCCGTATATTCTCTTGTGAATATTTGAGAACTTATTTGGGTTTTTTGGTTCTAGTGTTCTGAGGGTGGTGGTGCGTTTTGGGGACTCGTGCCCTGAACTAAGTGACAAACATGGCCGTCTCTACGGAGCCACGCTAGTGTGGCTAACAATACGGAGAAGACAACGACAGACCTCCGCCGAGGAGGTTCTCGTTTCGGTTTGTTTGTATTATTTGTCAACAGGTTTAAGGAAGAAACTACCGGCCCGATTTCCATGGACCTCGGCAGAAGGATGTAGCGTGAGCAGAAGAAAAAGCCGCTACATTCTGGAGATCGGACTCACGGGGGCCGACATACGGATCATATGTCGGGGCCGTTCCTCAATCTTCTTTTTTTATCCATCCTTCAATCTCAGGACAGTTACCGTGGGCAACAAACATGAAAGAGCTTCCCCTCGGTTTCCACGGCAACAGGAGCTGGGGCATTCCATAATTTTCTGCTCTGCTCGGTGACAAAATGTATTGTCCCTCTCTCTCTCTCTCTCTCTCCCCCTCTCTCCCCCTCTCTCTCTCTCTCTCTCTCTCTCTCTCCCCCTCTCTCTCCCTCTCTCTCCCTCTCTCTCTCTCTCTCTCTCTCCCCCTCTCTCCCCCTCTCTCTCCCTCTCTCTCAGTTTCTGTTCTTCTTTCTGACCACTCATCTCTCTTTCCCCCTCCTAGCTTCTTTCTCTCTCTCTCTCCTCCCTCTTTCATTTAGCTTTGGCCTAATTCTTCTCTTTTATCGCTTTCCATGCTTTCTCTGTGTCTCTACTTTCGCTCCATCCGTCCATCCATCTCCCCCCTCCGCCCTTCTCTCCTCCCTCCACAGTGACTCTTCAGCCTCGGGAAAAACTTCTATAATTCATCATTACTCATAAGCTGCCTCCTCCTCCTCCTCCTCCTCCTCCTCCCTCTCTTTTATCTCTCCTCTAGTGTCTCCATTCATTCCTTCCAACCTTAATTTGTTTGTTCATTTATTTCTTCCCTTCAGTCTGTCATCTGTCCCTGTTTATCTACTTTAACCCTCTTTGTGTCAGATTTCAGAGTATAAAGTACGTGTTCAGACCAGCCAGCTGTCCATAAGAACAGCAACGCCTCCTGGACACCAGGTTGATGTGTTACTGGTTTGTGTTCCAGATGACGTGGAGACAACCAGACTTTGGTTGAGGTGAGGGGAAGATCGTGGGTTCGGTTAAATGTTAATAAAAACATTATTTTCTGTAATAAACAACGTTCGTTTACTTCCCATATATACGTAAAATAATTCCTCATGTTTAAGGTGCTTTGTCTGAGATTTTGGGAGCATTTCAGCCGAATGGTTCTCAACATGTCGCAAACTCACAGCTAACAGTGCTAACGGCGCTAACGGTACAAACTACGGTGAAGGTGCTAACAGCGCTAACAATGTTTACTTGAGGGCGGAACCGGAGTCCATCTGGACGATAGACTCGATAAGAAGTGGACGTAGTCATGGTGACGTCTCATTGGTTTGTGGACTGATATTTTGAAGCCTGGAGTTTCTCAATTTCAGCCATCTTGGATTACTGCCGTCGCCATCTTGTTTTCTTTGCAACCAGTGAACAGGAAGTGATCATATCTGGACTGAGGAGTGACGTAGAGACGCCGTATACGTCTCTGGTAGAGACCTGTCAATCACAGTAGCCCCGCCCTAAAGCATCCCCTGCTTTATGGTCTGTGTGACTCTAAATGGAGCATAATGTACTAAATGAACATCATGCTGTATTGAAGAAGACTTGAAACTAGAGATTGAGACATAAACTCATGTTTACAATGTTTACTGAGGTAATAAATCAAGAGAGAAGTAGAGTCATTTTCTATAGACTTCTATACAACCAGAGGAGTCGAAGTAAACAAAGCTCTGATAACAACAAACACACAGAGGGAGAGACGTCACTCTCTGCTCAGGTGTTTACATCTGTAATAGTTGTTTGATGTAATATTGGTCTTAATGTTTAATGCAGCTCCGTTAAGTTGTATTATTAACTTCTAGAGACGGTTGATCTGATCTACATCCAGAGAATCTTCTTTTTAACTTGGAAAAAGAAGAAAGAATCTGGAAGGGGGAGGAGAAAGGAGATAAAGTCAAAAGAAGGAAAGGAGAAGAGGATTAGGAGGAGAGAGAGAAAAAAAGGAACAGCTGAAAAGAGGAGGAGATGAGAAAGAAGTGGAGGAGGTTGAGGAGAGGATGGACATAAGGAGTGATGAGGATAAAGTGAAGTGAGAGAAGAAGAAAGTAAAGGAAACAGGGAGGAAAGGGGGGATGAAAGGAAAGCAGGAGGAGTAAAGATGAAAAGAAGATGGGAAAAGAGAAAGATGAGAGAAGGAAGCAGGAAGGAGGAGTTTAAGGGAGGAGGCAAAGAGATGATGAAGAAAAGAAGAACAGCTTGCCTTCCTCATCTCTCCATCATCTCTCTCCTCATCTTTTTTCTTCTTCTCTTGTTGTTTCCTCCTTCCTTTCCTCTAACTCTCCTTTTCTTTTTCCTGAGTCTTTCTTTCTGTTCCTCCTTTCTCTCATTCTCTCCTTTCTTTTGTCTTTCTATATCTGTCCTTTCCTCCCTCTCCTCCTCTATCCTTACTTTTTCTCTTCTTCTCTCCATCTTTCCTTCTCTTTCTTCTGTCTTTTTTCATTTTTACCTTTTCTGTTTTTGTTCCTCCTTTTCTTATCTCTGTCCTTTCATTTTAATCTCCTCCCGCTTCCCTCCTCTCCATTCGTCTTCCTCGCTTCCCTCCACCTTTCATCCTCCTCTTTCACAGTTTTCTCCCCCTGCTTCTCTTTCTCTTTTCTTTCCTTCCTCCATCCTGTTTCCTTCCCTCGTTCATGGTTCTTACAATCAACTCTTTCTCAGACAATTACAGAGAGAGAGAGAGAGAGAGAGGGGGGGAGAGAGCGGAAAAGAGAGAGAGAGAAAGGGGGCGAGAGAGAGGACAGAGAGAGAGAAAGGTGGGAAGAGGACGTTGCTTGGAGACGGTTGCCGTGAGGGGAAGAGGAGAGCAGGAGTCAAGTGAGGTGTTGCTATGACAACGCAGGTTTCACGCTGTCACTGATTCTAGAATGTGGGAGGAGCCGAGGATCAGAAGCATATGGACACACACTCTCACACTCACAGATATGTCACCGATTACAGCAGTGCTTTGTGCTAAATGCTAATGTTAGCATGCTAACCATCTTATTTTAGCATGTTAGCATGCTAACATTAGCTAATTATCAGGAAACACAGAGTCCAGCTGAGGCTGATTTATTGTCTGTAGTTCTGCAGGTATTTGGTCATGAACATGAACATGTTGACCTGATGATGGCGCTATGATGAAGAGTCAGTTATTGGTTCATCCCGAGGGGA
This sequence comes from Melanostigma gelatinosum, assembly GCF_949748355.1. Taxonomy (NCBI): domain Eukaryota; kingdom Metazoa; phylum Chordata; class Actinopteri; order Perciformes; family Zoarcidae; genus Melanostigma; species Melanostigma gelatinosum. The sequence continues at coordinate 26,944,869 of NC_136641.1, read as the reverse complement.
CCATGAATGATGTCATCACAATCCATCACACAGTTCTTGAGATATTTAACAGAAAATCAGGAGTGTCTATAGAACATGACTCTACTTCTCTCTTGATTTATTCCCTCAGTAAACATTGTAAACATGAGTTTATGTCTCAATCTCTAGTTTCAAGTCTTCTTCAATACAGCATGATGTTCATTTAGTACATTATGGTCCATTTAGAGTCACACAGACCATAAAGCAGGGGATGCTTTAGGGGCGGGGCTTACTAAAGTTTTATTCAGGGTTCAATTGTTCTGTTTGCAAAATATACAAGATGGCGACGGCCAAAATGTTGAACTCGAGGCTTTAAAACTGAGGTTCAGAAACCAATGGGTGACGTCACGATGAATACGTCCACTTCTCATGTACAGTCTGTGTTTAAATAGCGAGTTTTGTGGCTCTATAATTACTGCTGCTGAGAGAGGACGTCGTACGTCACACGACCACAAGAGGGCGCCCGTGAGGAAAACGTTTCAAGTTTCTGAACAAATGATGAATGCGGTGTTTTTTCTGCTGAGGACGGTCTGCAGCAACAGAGCGAAATGTAATCTGCTGGAGATGCACTGCAGCACCGCACGCACACACGCACACACACACACACACACACACACTGAGTAAATGTGTGTATAGACGAGGCTGCAGGTGTGTGCTTGTCACAGGTGCATACTGTATGTTAGCACACCTGATGCTCTCGGTGCGTTTGTGTGCGTGTGTGTGTGTGTGTGTGTGTGTGTGGTGCAGCAGCTGGGGTCCTTTTTTATTAAATTCCTAAATTTTCTTTTGTTTATCTCTCTGACGTTGAATCCAACCCTCTCATCTCCTCCAGCAGAGGTTGATCTGCTGGAGGAGATGAGAGCAGACTTCACCAGAAACAGGAACAGGAAGTAGTTTGACACTAAAAGTAGGAAGTAAAGCCACGTTCAGACACAATGCGCCCGTCTCTTTTTGAACCGTTTGGATTCATTTGGATATATTTACCAAATAACTTTTACTAATAACTAAATTGTTCCTTGAAATTTTTAACACGCTGCAAAAAATATGCAGGTAGAGAAAAAAAACCAGGCGACAACCTCCGGTTCTGACGAGTGAAGCCAGAGCTTCACGTGTTAAAGCTGCATTCTCTGACAAGAACTGACCGAAACTTGAATCAAACCGACGCCAGCACGAGGGAAGTGTAGATTGAATCAGGTCGGATCTCATTACTTTACCCAGCATGCATCTGTCATCCTCATGTTGCCGCCTGAAGCCTGTAGATGTACTTTCACAACATATTCCGTGTGAACATGATGGGTTCAGCATGTAATTCGCTGTATAATGTGATCCGTCTACAGTCACTGAACATACAGGCTGTGAGATTCTATTGTACGGTGGATTCTTTTCCTTTAACTTGGTCCCATTCATCACTCGTTTGTTTTAGTCCTGCAGTCAAAGCCGTTAACAAGCATTTAAAGCAGCTTCACACTGAGAAAGGAGCTCAGTCCTGCACTCAACCATCAGTCAACGCTTCCCCGACGGCGACTCAGCGTGTTGCTCCAGAGTCAAACCTCTCCCATCTCTGTTTTCCCAGAATGCACGTGTTTTTGGTGGCGGGCTGCCTCTGTGTCCAGGGCGTCTTCGTCGTGTTTGTTCAAACTGCAGGAAAACGATGTGGATTTTACAAAGAGAGAAACAGAAGCAGCAGAGCGCAGGCCGGGGAGCATGAACAGTGATTTCATATTAAACACGCTGAATATTAAAGAGCAAATCAGCTTTTCAGGAATCCAAATAAAAACAAAAGCGGTGGAAGAAAATCTGTGAATGTGCCGAACAGAGTGTGTTCTCACATGACCTGTAACAATGTGCTGAGTCACATTCCACCGTCATATTTAAATCGCACTCATCAATCTGTTCCTCTGCAACAGCTCACGACCACATGAAGACAAACACTGTGTTTCTGCTGTGAGGTCTGACAATTCAGACACTTCTTGATTCCCCTGAACTGCACACAGCATCCGTTCACCCCTCCTGTCGTGACTCAATCAGAAACACCAGCGTGTCTCAGGTAACACGTGATGCAGCAAATGGTCTCAGTACAGACGTCCTCACGAACCACCGACGCCTCCGTCAGCCACACTGAACATACAACACATCGTCGCGTGAACATGACTCAGTGCTGTGAACGTTTCCGTGGAAACGTCCGGAGAAGACACGCGTCAGCTTTCACTGTCAGCCTGAAGATGAAGCAGCGAGTCGGCCCGAGGTCTCCGTGACCTCCTGCAGGACAGGAAGCGTTCGTCTTTAAAAATAACCACGGGCCGTAAACGCAGCAGGAAGACAGAGACGTCCTGATTGAGAAAATACCCATAAAAGACAAAGTTCTTTTCTCCAAGTTCAGAGAGAGCTGTGTGTGTGTGTGTAGGTGTGTGTGTGTGTGAGAGTAGGTGTGTGTGTGTGTGTGTGTGCGCGTGTGTGCGCGTGTGTAGGTGTAGGTGTGTGTGTGCGTGTGTAGATGTGCGTGCGTGTGAGTAGGTGTGTGCGAGAGAGAGAGAGACAGAGAGAGAGGGAGAGAGAGAGGCCTTTGTCTAAAGAGGATTTGCAGCGACGGGAGGCTTGTCTCGCCCCGTCTGCTGCTCTTTTATCTTCTTCCCGTTCTCTATCTTCCAACTCCTTTTCCTTCCATCCTTCCTTCCTTCTCCTCTTCGTTTCCTTGTTCCTCCCACGAACAAACTGCCCGAGTTACAACTTCACAGACATGTAACCTTGTTTACGCCTCTCGTTTCCTGCATCTCTCTCTCTTTCTTCCAAAAGAACAGGTCTTGTAACTTTTACACATGTAAGGACGTTTTGGTCCTTAATGTGACAAAGTGTTAATAAGAGGAACATTCATTATGTGTTGGTTCTGGCGCCCCCTGTGGACTACAGCGGTCGTGTCTCTGAGCACCAGACTCCCTTTAAAACCTCTCATGTTACTGCAGCGGGTCTGGTTCTGGTTCTCCCGTGCCCCCCTTCCCTCCAGCGGGTCCAGCAGTCGGTCTGTCTCAGGTGGACCGGTCAGAACCAGTTCAAAGCTCTGACTCCACTAACTGAACAACCCAAACAAAGCAAAGCTGAGAGGGTCGATGGGAAATGTGGTCTTGTGATGAGTCAGGAGAAATAGTACCCCCCCCCACCCCCCCCGCCCCGCGCTCCCATGTCCTCATCATGCCAGGGCAGCATTTTATTCAGCAATGATATACTGGTGTGTAAAATGTATCACGCAGCACTTTAATGTGATGAAGTGGGTTTTTCAGCTCGTGTTCTCCCCTTTCATCGATGTGTCTCTCTGTCTCTCTCTTCCTGTCACTGTCCTCTCTCTCTCGCTCGCTCTCTCCCATCACTTCCCAGACAGCAGACAGTTGTGCAGCGTCAGGCTTTACATTTATAGTTTAGGTTCCTGTGTGTGTGTGTGTGTGTGTGTGTGTGTGTGGAGCCAGCAGAGCAGAGGACGTAGATGCAGGACTACAACCCTCAGCAGCCCTCAGTAATACTGCTGCTGCCGTCTGAGCCGCTGGCTGCGTAGATGCCCGACACTGTAAGTTCATGAAGACACATTCAAGTCACAGTTGACTGTGATGTCACGGCTCAAAGCTGAAGAAAACACCTCACACTGGACCAGACACATCACATCCAACATGTCCACACGGCCAATGAAGCGTCGATACCCAAAGAACTCAGCAGCATAATGTCAGAGCCCGATCAACACGTCGCTGATATTATATTCAGTGGGTGACGTCATGATGTTTGCAGGTTAGGACGCTCACTACAAGCACAACTCTCACATCTACTGTAGCCACGAATCAAATATACAATAAAGACCCCAACCGACCAGGGCGACATAATAAATATCCTTTCATAAGAATTAAAGGTTGTTTCATCTGCCCCCCCCCCCCCCCCCCCCAGCTGTCCTGTAGCTACGCCGGCTCACTTGCTTAAATAATTGAGCGTTGGTGCACTTTTAACGCCTGACTCACTTCACTGCGGCTCCATCGGGGACCCGGCGTATTCTCAGATGTTGCCTCTTCTTCACAAAGTTCTGCAAAAAATAAATACGCTCAGAACGCTTTCAGCGAAGATCAACAAACAGCTCTTCGATGTGAATTCAGACAAATAAGCAAATGATGACGATATTCTGAGAAAGTGGAGAAAAGAAGGAGTAAGTGAGGACATGAAGCTGAAGGCGACGCGCTGATCTGGACCTTTAGGTCGTGACTCGTGGTCTTCTGTGCTGGAAAAATGAGTTTTTTTGTTTTGTTTCCAGGTGAGTCGCTGGACAAATAGGGCAAGTTATGAATTTTTCATCACATTTACACCCCCCCCCCCCCATGTAGGGTTAGACATGCAGCTCAATGAATAAAGGACATACTGATGAAACGGATCAAATGTTGATCGTTCTCTGACCTTAAAATTCACCGTAAAGCAGAAAGT